>NC_067167.1:34729300-34979300 GCF_903995435.1 Acomys russatus | reverse complement strand
ACACTGATGACTGACGCTGAGCTGTAATGGCCTAAGACAGGATTGTACTGGATAGTTGTTTTTTGCTTGTTATTTATTTATTTATTTATTTATTCATTTATTTATTTTGTCAACTTGATCCAAAGTAGAAACATCTTGGAGAAAGGAGCCCCAATTGAAGAGCTGCTTCCATAAGATTGAGTTGAGGACAAGTGGACTTCGTGTTCTTGATTGTTAACATGAAGAGGGCCTATCCTACTGTGGGCTGTACTGCTCTTTGGATGATAGTCCTTGGTTGTATTAGAAAGGAGATGAGCATGAGCCTAAAAGCTAGTCAGTAAACACCACCACTCCACAGGTCTCTGCTTCAGTGCCTGGCTCTAGGTTCCTGCCTTAAGTTCTGTTTGGTGATGGATTATGATACAGAGAAGGGTAAAGTACCCCACCCCTGTACTGTTTTTGTCAGTGTTTTATCCTACCACCAGAAAATCAAACTAGTGGGATAAAGAAAGAGAAAGGGCTTCATTTGAGACTAAAGCGGGGCCTGGGTGTTTCTATTGCACGGGTCTCTGATGTACACAGCACTGGTTTACTTCTTTCTGCTGGTGACCACGGCCTCAGCAGCTAATTCAGGTCGGTGGAGCAGAGGAACTGGAAAATCATGGTGTGCAAGATCTTGGGGGAATGAGAAAGATTGCTGTGGGCAGCTTTAGAACATGCAATCTGCCACACTGGGATTTTTTTGGTCACTTAGTTTGATTGATTAACTTCTGCTGTTTCCGGACAATGAGTAAAGTAGAAAAAAAAAAAATCTCAGAAAACCTATAACTTATTTCTTGTTATGTGCTTGAGTTTTTCTTCGACTCATTTGTGGTGGTAATGGCAGTTCAATTATGAGTTTTAAAATCTTCATAGCTTTAGGATATTTTTGTAAGAGCTGTGATGCGTATATACTGAAGTACTCTATTAGATAGAAATGTTGTGTAAACCAGAATGCCAAATATTTTATGGTACAGAGGAGATAGATATATATGTCCACCTTTATTCCTTAATACTGGAACAGATTTATTGTTATAAAGAGCCTAGTGCCTTTTTCGGAGCGGCAGTGACTCATTGTCTCTCATCCGGAAACACAATTGTTTTTAAATGTTCTGAGGCCGCTGTTCATTCCTCACAGCGTATTAAATTTTTATCTGTAGAAATAGTCTCTTTTCAATTGGGATTTTATAGTCTCTAGAAATAGTTACAATACTATGAAAATTTTGTCAAATTTTGTAGAGAACCTTTAAACAGCAGCAAGAGCTTGAACCGGGTTAACTAGTAGTTAGCGTCATCTTGAAAGAAAGCAGCAACATTTATTACAAGTCTCCCATTTAATCTCTGCATTCCCCATGCTGTCTGCCAAGTCTATATTCATTAGCAGTGAGAGAAAAGATACTGTGCTCTAGTTACACTTAGTGTCAGGCAACTGAAACATTTTGATTAACAATCTATCTTTTCAGTTCTAGAGAGTGATTTATTCTTGAGCAGAAAAAGATGAAGATAGGAATAGTAATTTTTCATGGCCTTATAACTGAGTAATACAGAGTCGCATTATTTCAATAGCATATCTTCGAAGACTACAGCACATTTTCAGTTTACACTTGGCACACGTTTCTTTTTTTTTACAGAAAGTGATATGACTCTATATCTCTAGTGTTTTTGGTTTCTTGACCTTCCGAGGGTTGGCAATTTTATTTAGATTGGGAAATCTTTATAAGGAACCCACTCAACTCCCAAGGTAATAAACCCAGTACAACAAGAGTGACATTAGCCCACTCATGAAGCTGTGGCCCTTATGGCCCATTAACCTTTTAAAGGTCCCATTTTTACCATGAATTGGGAGGGACAAGCATTCAGGGTACATCATAATTATGAAAATAGCTCAACCAAGGAGGTTTGTTCTCTTGAACTTTGCCTTGTATCCCTTCTCAGCCCCAGATTTCTGAGCCAGTAATTTTTTTTAATCCTACCGTATTTTAAAATTTCTTTTTCTTTTCTTTTTTAAAAGATCGATTTATTTACATCTGAATGCTCTATTTGCATGTATACCTACATGCTCATGCTCGAAGAGGGCAACAGATCTCATTATTGATGGTTGTGAGCCACCATGTAGTTGCTGGGAATTGAACTTAGGACTTCTAGAAGAGCAGTCAGTGCTCTTAACCACTGATCCATCTCTCCAGCCCATATCTTAGTTTTTTTTTTTTTTAATTTTTAAATTTTTTTATTTTTTAAAACACTACAGAGTGTATTAAGTAGCCCTGAGGTTCTTTGAGAGCTCAGCCTGTTTTTCATGCCCAACTCTATTTTTTCAATGATCCAGTTTCCATCTCTGTGGTTGTGTCATTTAGTCCCCTTTCTACACATGTGTTCTAGTTGCTCCTTTGCTTTCTTCCTTTCAAGACCACCAATGAAAATGGTCTTTAGCTTTTAAGAAAATGTGGATTCTCTGATTTCTGTTCAGAGGGTAGATAGTGAGTTCCAGGCAACCATTATTTAAACAGACTCAGCAATTCTGATATGGAATCTATGTAGCCCACATATGGAGGTTTTTTCATTTATAGATTATAGTCCATGGAATAATGTTCTCCCAAAGATGTCCTTCTTTGCCCTCATTTTGGAAACTCATGGATGTTGTGTTTTAAATAGTAAAGGGAGATTATGGTTTCTGGTGGGATAAAGTCAGTAAGGAGTTGACCTGCAAGTGGTGGAGATTATCCTGAGTCATCTGGGTGTGTCACTTAGAACCACTAGACTTTTAAAAAGTAGAAACAACAATAAGAATCAATTAGACTAGGTTTTTCAGGACCAGGCATGTGGTTTTTCTTGTTGAGTGAGTTTAAAATCCAGTTAGAGAACTGTTGGTTACTGCCAAAATTATACCACCACCACACTTTCCAGGCGTCATTGTTGTGGTGGTTCATAGGTATCATAGCTGGCAAGACTGTAGGTTGCATTCCTCCTTTGGAAGCTTGCCTGGTACATTCAAAACCATGAAAGGTAAGCTTTTAGGTTGGTTCCAGCTCAGATGCCTCTATGCCCTATGTCTGAAATGCATGTTATCTTCAGCAAGAGGGACTTACCTTTCACCTCTGGGGGCAACCATATGGAATGTCAGTAATGTTATATTTGGGAAGTCTCTTGTACAAATCTTCCCAACAATTCAAAAGAGTGCTTCACATGAGAGTGTTGAGGTTTTTTTTTTTTTTTTTTTTTTTGTTAAAAATGGTCTATGGTTCTTGAATGGAATGTTGCCAGCCAAGATAAAAAAATTCCACTTCAAGTATATTTCTGTATGTTTATATACTAACTTACGTGTAGTGTAGGCATGTGATGGTTTGAGTAAGATTGACCCCCATGCTCATGTTTGAATGGCTTGTCACCAAGGAGTGGTGTTATTAGAAGGGATTATAGGGTGTGGCATTGTTGGAGAAACTGTGTCACTGCAGGTGGGGCTTTGAGGGTTTCAAAACCCAAGTCAGGCCCAATGGCTTTTCTCTTTCTGCTGGTTGCAGACCCAGAGGTAAAACTTTCAGTCCCTTTCCAGCATCATTTCTGCTTTATGTGCTGCCAAGCTTTACATCATGCTGATAATGCACTAGACCCCTGAAACTGCTATCCAGCCCCAGTTAAATGCTTTCTTTTAGAAGAGCTACTGTGGTCATAGTGTCCCTTCCCAGCAGTAGAACCCTGACCAAGACAAGGTATTTCTAGGTAGATAGTTAATTGTGTGATTCTTTATGATTTTTTGAGACATCTTTCCTATTACAATATTCCTTCAGTATTTATCTCCTCTCCTATACCCTTCCTAGTTAGCATCCCCTCCCTGCTTAACCCATTACCCTGATCAGATCCCCCCATTCTGTTATTCGACACTCTTCTCCCAGCCAAGGACTCTTTTTAACTTCCTGGTTTCTGCAGTTACTCCAGGACATGTAGTAGCATTTGAAGATTTGTATCTCAGAACCTCCGAGACGGAAAATATGTGACCTTTGTCTTTCTGAGTCTGGGTTACTGCACTCAATTTGACCTTTTCTACTTTTTTAGAGGAGATTCTATGACTGCTGTTTTTCTCAGCCAGCATAGTCCCTAACTACATTCTCAATGCTGTTTCTCATACTCAAAGATGAGCACAGTCTTCACCTCTCATCAAGGGAACTTTTTTTTTTTTTTTTCAACAGACAGAGGTCATTACAGAAAACCGCAAAGAGTTAAAATGTAGAGCTCTGGAACCCACTCCCAACTGACATATCTACACATCCACCGTGGCACATAATACTCGGGGGGATATTGTGGAGCATGCAGTGGAAAGACTGTAAGAGCCAGGGCAACAGGGAGTTTGCTGTGAAATTGTGAAATTTCCTAGTGATAACAGAGGCTACACTCATAAAGTCTCAGTCAAATGCCTGCCTACATGTGAGTGGCACAAGGACAACACCAATAGGCATGGCAACACAGACGGAGAAAGTCTTAATGGGATCTTAAATCTTCAGAAAGCAGTAAAGGCAACTAAAGAATGCTGAGATTGGGAGACACAGTCTTCAGGAGGGAAGAACACACTAACTGGTCATCCAGTTATCCAATACCAAATGGTCAGTTCTGAAAGATATATGTACAAATAGCATGAAACAGCCCAAACATGTCACATTTATGTATTTAGTAACATATACACATGCACACCACACACAGACACACAGACACACACACAGACACACACACAGACACACACACACACACACACACAGACACACACACACAGACACACACAGACACACACACACAGACACACACAGACACACACACAGACACACACAGACACACACAGACACACACACACAGACACACACACACACACAGACACACAGACACACACACACAGACACATACACAGAGACACACAGACACACACACACAGACACACACACAGACACACACACAGACACACACACACAGACACACACACAGACACACACAGACACACACACACAGACACACACACATTATTTTAAAAAGTGGGCCTGTGAATGCAAAAGAGAACAAAGAAGGTTGTATTGGAACATATGGAAGGAAGAAAGGGAAGGGAAAATTGTGTAATTATATAATGCTTTTAAAAATTAAAAAAAAAACAGTCAAATAAAAAGGAGAGAGAAGAAACTGGCCTCTGCAGGCTGAAGAAGACAAGAGTCATGCCTTGTATTAGGGTCCTCAAGCTGGCACAGGTAGCTGGGTAGCTCAAGACAGCAGAAGTACTTTCTGTTGAAGATTTTAAGGCTATTAGTAAAAAATCATGACACGAGTAGTATTGTTCTTGCTCTGAGACTCTGCAGAGAATCTCTCCTTCACTCCAGACAGCTTCAGGTGGCTGCTAGTGCTTGGTTCTTAGCGTGCAACTGCATCGCCTCAGTTGCTGTGTCTGCAATACTGAGTCACTCCCCGCCCCGTCTGTCTGCCTTTAGGTGTCTTTGCCCCCTCTTTACAAGGTTAATAGTCATATTGGATTAGGTCATACTTCAGTCACCTCATCTTAGCCAGGTTGCTTCTACAAAGATCATATCTCTTAAATAAGATCTCATTCACAGGTATTATGGCTTCAGACTTTAATTTTTTTTTTTTTTTGATAGCACACTTCAATTTCTCACACTTCTTCAGTCTGCAGAGACACAGTACTGCCAGATGCATGGTTTCAGTCTTTGGAGACTCATGTTGGATTCTAAGCTGTAGAAGTTATGATATAATTTGTGCTGCTTTATTGCACTAAGTTTGTGGTATGATATGCGGGGTGGAAGGTTTGTTAAAGCAGCCATAATAAAACAATAATATAGCTGAATGCAACAGCTAGCTCATCTCTGAAAGCACTCTCCCTTTGTTTAATGCCATCTCTCATAACATACATTTTTCTTATACTCATTTAATTAAATATTAACCACTAATTATTCCTAATTATTTTGTTATGGTCTGTATACCTTAACACTAGAATTCTTGAGAAGAGAAATGCATCGTCTTTGTGTCTTATCTTTGAGTATCACCTAATAACATTCATTTAGCATTTAGGAGTGTTAAATTCTCATCCTATAGATAATCCCTTTATCATAGTGTCAAGTAATTATCCAGGAATAACTACTTAAAAATAAAAATAAAACAAGTTGAAGAAAGAAAAAAATCTTTCGAAAGTATAGTATGAAATAATTTGTCACAGTAAAAATAGAAGCAATATTAGTTTTATGTTTTAGATCAAAGTTTGTCACTGACGTAGGATCCACTTACAGAAAAGCCATTGTAGGAATTGCATTTTTGTTATTAGAATAGCTTAGATCCTGTGTGTGTTTTGCAATCATCACACAGCATAAAATTCTTGATGTGTTTCTTTAAAAGCTCTAGGAACAGGACATTATCCACAGTCGTGTGGAGAGCGGGGACTGACTCTGACATGAACTCTAGTGCTCCATATTTGATCACTTCCCCTCGGTGGGGAGGCCTGGTAGCACCCAGAGAAAGAATAGGAAGGCTACCGAGATGAGACTTGACAGGCTGTGATCATATAGTGGAGGAGGAGGTCCCCTTCTGTTACAGACCTAGGGGAGGGGAATAGGGTGAAAGAGGGAGGGAACAAGGAATGGGAGGAGACAAGCAAGGGGATAAAAATTTAGATGTAATCTGAATAAATTAACAAAAAAGGAAAATAAGCACAACATAAAAATTATATCTTAAAAAAAAAAAGCTCTAATAGCTCTGTTTTATTTTCCACTTGACTTCTACTGCTAATGCAATGTGCATACTACCAATTAAATATGCCTACAAGATATAGTTGCTATTAATCTTTATTTTTGTTTTTTACTTGATGACTATTCTGTAGAAAACTTAGTTTAAAATTTCTTACAAACAAGAGTTTGAAAGACGCTGCCAGGCACAGCATCTGTACATGTATGCTGGCTTCGTTTTCCTCAGAAATTTCAAGTTTTCCAGTCAATCTAGTTTTCATAATTTGTCTTTGGTTAAGATCCTCTTTTCACAACAAACAGACAGAAAGCCCTTGAGAGAATTTTTATTGTAAAAAAAGATGGAAAGTAATTAAAAAAAAAACTATATTTTCCTTGGTCTAAACCCTAGCAAATAATTTTTAGTTTTTGCCACCTTCAGAGAAAATCCTTTACCATCTCAATGTCAGTCACTGATGAGATAATATCAGTTAATAAATTTAATATTTTAGTACTTGCTCTTTACTCTTATGTCTGTGACAAATGAGTCACTCTCAGTGCTGGGTTACACTCAGCAGTGGAAAAAACAACAATAAAATAACAAATTTTTGCTGAAGAAAATAAAAAGCCCATGAACTGTCAGGGTTTCTCACAAGACATAAGATCACAAAGCCTAAAAGAAAAGCAAAGGGTTAACTCTCTACTCAGGTAAACATGAGGTACCAGTGATGATAATGAGCAGATGAGATGGGGCATGGTGATGCTAATCTATGAAGGGCTTACCTGCTCTTGTGTGCTGTCGGGGACAACATATTTCAGAATGTCCGGCATTTGGAGCACAGTTGGTAGAGTCCTTGATAAACATTCAGGAAGCCTTGGGTCCAATACACAGCATAGAGCATTGTGACTCAGTAATTAAAGCGCTTAGAGTAGAGACAGGAGGATACAAAGTTCAAGGTCGTCTTTTATTACATACTGACTTCAAGTGCAGCCTGGGTTATAGGAGTCCCACAGACTCAAACCAAAAAACAAACACATATAGATTATAAAAATTAAAAAGAGACCTAGTGGCACTCAGAGGAAGGACAGCAGGCTACCAAAAAGAGACTTGATACCCTATGAGCATATAAAGGGGGAGGAAGTCCCCCTCAGTCACAGTCATAGGGGAGGGGAGTAAGGGGAAAAATGGAGGAAGGGAGGAATGGGAGTATACAAGGGATGGGATAACCATTGAGATGTAATAAGAATAAATTAATAAGATAAAATTTTAAAAAATTAGAAAAAAAATTAAAAATCTATCTCATTCAAGGCACATCTTGGTTTCAAGGAACATAGAGACATTTCATTAGAAATATCTTAACAACGTATATATTTGCTTAACTGAATAGCAATCATTTTGGTGTACATATGTTTTACATTGTTTGATATCATGATAAAATTTTATAGGATAGTAATGGATTAAAATGGTTTCACAAGGATGGCTAATATGTTCTATTTTCCAGTGCATAGGCTTATACTTTGCATATCTTAGTCCCTGTAAAAGCAACGAAACTTCGAAACTTTCAATACTTCTAATAACATTTAATGGTGTGTGTGTGTATCTGTGTGTGTGTGATATAATTGAAATTTTAAATAGTTTGTATATATTATCCCTGATACTTCTTTAAAGAATCTACAAATATCAACTTTGTTAGCTTAGCAATATCCTTTGGGAGAGAAGCTCTACCATTCCTAATTTCCAGATCGCCAGAACTCACAGTAAATGGTAGTGAGAGGCTCAACAGGCCACTACATACTTAGTGCCCCAAGTAGGTGATGTTTTGTTTCAGAGGCTAAAAATACAGCAGCAACCAGACAAAAATTGCAAAGGCACATATTTTATGAAACTCACACTCATGAGGTTTCTGTTTCCTCAGGAAGGGGATTAGCTGTGAGGAAGTAAAAGAATTATCCTTTAGCAAGCCTCAGAGAAAATTAGTGCCAATATCTAATATGTTGTTTTTGTTTTACCTCCCATATTTTATTACTCTCAGACCTCGTTAGCCACAGAAAGGAAATTAATTCTACCTCATCTTAATAATTTTCACTTAGTGGCCGGATGCCGTATATATATTGCTCTGCTTCTCTGATAGCTCAGAAAACTAAAAACAAATCTTTAGTCATTCTGCATAATTCTATTATCTAGAGAAGTGCTGTTTTTGAGGCTTTGTGGACCATGTAACATCTGTAACAATGATTCAGCCCTGGTCTTGTGGCTGGAACGTAGCCACAGACCATAATTGAATGCATGTGGTCAGCTTTCATTCTGAACAGGTTACAGCTTGCCAGCTCCTGACCTAGAGAACAAGGGGTCACCTGAACAAAAGGAAATTACTGCTTTTCTACATATGTGTATATTTACATGTATGCATATATATGTGTGTCTGTACCCAGGCGTGTGTGTGTGTGTGTGTGTGTGTGTGTGTGTATTTGCACACACAGACACACCCATGTGGCACTTGCACATATGCACTCTGGTGCCTGGGTTAGAAGAGGCCCTGATATGGACTCTATCTTCTCTGCTTGGGCTATTTCTAGAACCTCATAGTGTTGCCGTTAGACCAAAGCCTAGTCTTTCCTTTGAATCTTCTGCCTAGAAAAGTAAGTCAGTTCATCCTCCTATGTCATGCTACGTAGAGCGATTTCTTGTTAGTACAATTCATAGAACATGGCACGCTAAGAGACAACTACATTTGACTCTTCTCAACACCTGCTCTTTATTTTTGTATGTTGGCACATGCATTTGATTGTATGTTGTTGTTATTGGAAGTGGTATTGGTGCTGTGTATGTGTGTGTGCGTGCACACTTGTGTGTGCATGCCTATGTATATTGGTAGTAGCAGTAATTATCAAAAATGTTTATTTCCACAGGGTACCTCACACTCTTACAGTGAGTTACTATCCTACTTTTGTATTGCAAATAAGTAATTTAAGAACACAGAACTAGCATCAAAGCAATAAATTACTCTCCATAGATGTGTATAAAGAAAGGGGACAGGCTTACAGATGGTGCTTCCTAACAGTGCCATAGCATATAGTCTGATGTTGGAGATCTCCTTCTTTGTCTACTCCTAGACTGAATGGCTGTATATTTTAGATGCTATGGAGCTGGTTTTCTAATTAGACTAACAAATTATGTTTAATAAAATAATAAATAAGACAGCTGTGCCAGACTGGGTATACTCTAGAACAGCATAGATGACTTGAAAAGAACTAATATTTTTAGATCATAGCTCCAGAAACTCAGTAGGTGTAGTGTAGATTATATGTCTTTCTTTGTAAAGCTCTGCATCATCATTAAACTTCAGGTAACACAGAAACTTAAAGAAAAAGTAAATCACGATAGTCCTCAATAGTCACATATAAACCCCGCTTGTATATTTGTTCATATTATCATCACCCCTCCAACACACAGAAAGGTTGAATCTACATACTGTGTTGCACTGTTATGTTTTATAACAATATTTCTGGGGAGAGACATACCAACATCTACTTACAGGGAACCAGTGACAGACAGATGTAAGCACTCTCCCAAACCCCATCTTGGTGAACCAAAGACTTTCATTGGTTTTACTAATAGAAGCAGAAATGACTGAGAGACAACTGCATCACCAAGGCCCACCTCAGTATGGGTGTTCGCTCACAAAAACTGGAAACCTGGGGTATGTTGTACAACTTTCAAGAAGCTCAACAGTTTAGAGTTTCTTTTCCAGGCAATGCCCCTTTCAGACATCTGTGCTGGTTTCTGTTTTGTCTAGGAAGATTGGTTGGTTTCTGCATCTTCTAGGCAGCTTGTCTCATCTGAAAGTGTTTCTCAGCTATCTTTACTGCTTACACATACTTGAAGAGGGAGGGACCTAGTGTATCTTGTTGATTTCAGGGACTTCCTGAAGACTTTGAGCTGCTTACTTCCTATGCTAAGGAATATTCTTCACAGAATGGAATGCCTCACCTCTCCTTAGAACACCCCGTGTCTTAAGAACTTCCCTCCAAGATGCAATGTTTTATCTAGCAGAAAATGAATGCACAAAACTCCAACTCGTACGACTCTTAACATTTTTCCTGACCCTTCTTCCAAAATGGTCTCTGAGCCTTGAGGTGGGTGAAATAGAAATCTGACTTTTCTCTTCTAATTCTAATGGAGTAGTGAATCCCGCTGTCTTCTCATTTATCACCTACCCTCTAGAGCAGTGGCTCTCAACCTTCCTTAATGCTGGACCCTTTAACACAGTTCCTCATGTTACGGTGACCCTCAACCATACAGGTAGTTCTGTTGCTACTTCATAACTATTGCTAATGTCATGAATTGTAATGTAAATATTTTGGAGATAAAGGTTTGCCAAGAAGGTTGTGACCCACAGGTTGAGAACCACTGGGTGTCTTTGTAATCCTATGTCAGACTCCACTCAATATTTAGAAATTCTATCCCATAAATCACAGATGAACATAGCCTTACCTGTATTTCTTTGCAGAATGTCCATCAAGACTTTTCTTCTGCATACAGAACTACATCTGTCTGCATGTCTCAGCATCAATGTTAGAGGCCATGCTGTCAATGACATAGCAAAAATGAACACTGTCCCACACCTTACAAGGAATGTAGCCATACTCCGATGCTCCTCCTGGCTTCTTTGTCTTTAGGCTGCTCAGCCTCAGTTGCATGCCTTCTACTCATTGCCAGAACCACTGAGTCACTGCACTCTAACTGATCTTCATTTTCGTTGGTCTGTAATTAGGTACAATTATGTTGTATGTCACCTTACCTTTTGAAAGGTAAACTAATATCTAGTCATCCCACATGGGGAGCCAAAGATAAGCTAAAGAAAGGATGTCTCCAAAGCCCACCTTAATGAATTGATGGACTTTATTTGTGTTACTTACAGGAGCATGGATGAAGGGTTACTAACAGGAGAAAAAATGATAGAGAGACAGCTTCATTACCAAACCCAGCCCAGCAAAGGTCGCAGTTTAAGAAAACTTGAAACGTGGAGTTTGCTGTAACACTTTCAGGAAGATCAATGGTTTAAAGTGTTTTTTTTTTTTTTTTTTCCATAGACAGCTAGGCTGATCTATTTCTCTTTCAGGCTTGCCTAATAGACTTCTGCAAAGCTTGACTTATCTGACAGTATCTCTCAACAGTCCTTACAAGTGGCATATACTTGGGGTGGGAGAGTATAGTAAATCTGGTTGGTTTCAGGGACTTTCTGAACCTTTTGAGTTGTTTGTTTTCTGAACTTAAGAAGCTTTCTTGTAACATGGGATGTTATACCTAGGAAGAAATTTGTTATACAACATCTTATTATAGCTTATGTTACATATTATATTAGTAGCCTATCTAGGAATGTAAACTTTATATATGTGTATGTTATACATATATAATACATTCACATATGCTAAATCAATGTATATGTGTACCTTAATAGTTTTTATTAGGTATATATATATATATTTAAATGTGGACTCTTTGAAATTAAGGATGCATTTTCAGTGCTAGGGATTGAGGCCAAGGCTCTAGTGGAGTACTGAATCCTAGTGTCTTGATAAGTAAATGTTCTACAACTGAACTATATGCCTGTCCAGGAGATATTTCCAATTAATTCATATGAACACATATGTTTACTTGATAGTTTTGATGAGAAGTACAAAATACTTTTAACTTTGGATTTATTAAAATATCTCACCAGTTTTATAATTTTTCATTATGAAAAATATCATGATGGCCATTGCAGTTTGTTGCGCAATAAGTATTGCTATTTATGATTACATATGTACATCGTGAATATTATCTCTATCTACAAGTATGGACATGTGTGCCTTTACATGTTTGCTGAGCTTTTTTTGACCTCTATGGATAGAGTACTGGGTTGATAAAGATTCTAGCACTTTATTGACAACACCAAGATTGAACTATTTTAATAGAATAATTTATGTAATTTTAAAATTCAACAGCCTTATTTTTATGTTTCTGTTAGAAGGAATGGATGCCGCAAGAGACAATTAGAAATATATCGTGTCGCTCACTCAGTTAATGCATACAATTAAATAGTTTTTAGTGTAACAATTTTGCAACAATTGCCAACATAGTTACTTTCAAAATATTTTCATAATCTGAGAAAGAAGTCCCATTCTCCTCAAGTGCCCTGGATATACACTGATGCAATTTTTGATTTACTTTCTCTATGGCTCCCCTGGTTTAGTAGTTTGTACAGAGTACAGTATATGTATTTTTGCAACCTTTACTTACCCTTTGTTCTCAAAGTTTGTCCACTTGCTACATGAATCAGTACCTCATTCACTTTTCTTGTTGAATAAAATTCCATTCTATGAATTTACCACATTTTATTTATTCATTCATCATGTGAGTAACATTTGGGTGTTTCTATTCCTTGACTGTTCTGAATAAACCTAGACTGAATATTCATGTTTACATTCTTGGTATACATACATTTTCATTTCTCTTGGGTAAGTCTCACAGTGGAATTACTAGGTCATACGATAACTCAATATTTAACTTTCTCACATTTTGCCTGTTTTCTACAGTGACAGGGCCACTCCACATTCCAACCTGCAGTTTGTAAATGTTCCAATTTTTTTCTGCAGTGTTGCAAGCACTTGCTACTGTCTATCTCTCTTTTCTTTTTCTGGCTGCTTGCTATGAGATGAAATGCCTTTGTGGTTTGAGTTGCACTTCCTGATGGTTAATTATGTAGAACATTTTTCATGTACTTATTTGGAGAGATTTCTATGCATATCTTCGCTCAGTTTTAAATTGAGTTTATATTTATTATTGAGTAATTATAATGTTTTGTTCAATCTACATGTAGGGAAGACCCTTATAATAAATATTTTTCTTGATTGCTTTTATATTTTCAATTAGTTTATTTTAAGATGTAATTTTTTATTTTGAAAAAGTCTAATTTATATTTTGTGGGGTTTGCCATTTTTATGTATTCAGTAAGAATATTTTATCTAATCTGAGGAAACTATATTTACTTCTTAAGCAATCCATTTAATTTATAACTATACCTCTTTTTTCTATTAGGGTATTCATTTATTTTCACATCAATATACTTATGGTTGAAAAGACTAATAACACTGGATAACAAGAGAACTTGTCAAAAATGAATTGACAATGTGATTTACTTTTCTAGATTTTTAAAAATTTTGTCCCATTCTTCTACCTATTTATTCTTATATAAGTATCACAACTGTCTAGATTTCTTTACCTATGAAGTTTTAGGATTCCAACTTTTTTATTTTCAAGGGTTATTTTGACTAGTTTACGTCTTCAAATTGATATGTGAATTTGGGATCAGCCTGCTAATTTCTGCTAAGAAGGCACTAGAGATTTTGATAAATAATGCTTTCAGTCCTGATATTAATCAGGGAAGCAGCATCATCTTAATATTAAATTTTTTGGTCCATGAATGTGGACCTCATGCTGACTTACATCTTCGATGTTCTCAGCAGTGTTTTGTCATTTTCAGTGTATATAGTGTATACAGAAACTTTCCTTAATTTGACACTTGGTTTGTCCATTTCTAATGTATAGACTGACTATTGATTTTTATCAATAGTTGATAAATGTTGATTCTATATTGCGTAACCTTGCTCAACTCACTTATTTTTAGACTTAATTCCTTTTTAGCAGATTGCTTTGATATTTAGTTTTGACTGGCCACATGAATGCACTGAGAAGCACCTTAAGAACTGCTGGGTGTGACTTTAATGTGTTTCCAGAAGGGATTAGCCGAGGCCTGATGACCTCACTGGAATGTGGGCAAAATTGTCCTTAGGCTGGGGTGGATGAAATAAAAAGGGGAAAGGAGAAAGCTTATGGAATAGGCATCCTCCCCATCTGCCTCCTCAGTTCTGTAGTAAGTCCCTTCTACCACAAGCTCCCACAACCACAATATTCAGTCTTGTGTCAGGCCCAGAGTAATGAATCTCGATAGCCATGGACCAACGATGCCTAAACTGTGAGTCTGAACACACAGTTCTTTCAAAATTGTTCTGCCAGATACATAGGTCATAGCCATGGAAAGCTAATGAACACCATTCCTTAGGGTTGTCCTTTTTCAGTGTTGTTTTAATGTTGATGGACAATGCTAAAAATAACCCCATGTCCCTGCGTGCAGGGCATCTCTGGAGGTTGCAGTGCCTGGAGGGCGTCTGCTGTAAGTTGACAGTACTGTCAAGAGAACGTGAGGTGGAGCTCAGGGTAGAACGAGTGCCCAGTGCGCGTGAGGCCTTGAGTCTGATCCTCACAAGAACAAACCAAAGCAAAGCAAAACACTACCATCGCCTTTCAAGGCTGCCGATAAGAACCTTATACACCTCAAAATATCTGACTGCTGGCATTTTCCAGAGAAAACTAACAGGCTTATTTCTCAGTGTGGCAAAGATAAATTGCTGAAATGTGTCCACTTTAATTTGAATGACTGCTTGTGTTCCCAGATTAAGACAGAAAATCCACACAAATGATAATGGTTAAAAAAAAAAAAAAACCTGATATCAATTTTATCCTTTGTTTTCTCAAGTTGAAGCCGTATATTTGGCTGTCCTTGGGAACCACTTGAATGATAAGAAGGGCATTTTAAAATATGATACATGTGTCATCCAAGGACTCAAGTGGCTGAAGAATAAGGATCACAAATCCAAGGCCAGCCTTGGCTACACATGCACGAGTTGAGGATACATAATGCAATCATGAATGGAAAGAGACAAAAAGTAATGCATCATCATCATCTTCATCATCTTCATCATCATCACATAACTGCTTTTCTCTATAGTGAGGATTTCCGCATGGAGCTCCCCACCTGCTTATCTTTAGGCATGATTAGTACATGTTTGGTGTGCTTGTCTTCCAAGTTACATCTTTAAAGGCTTCCCTGCCTTCCTGTAAAGAGCAATAACTGCTCAGAAGTACAAACCCAGATGTAAGTCTTGCTAAATCTCTCATATTGCACTCTTGAAAGCAAGTTTGAAGATGAGAATTTATTGAAAATGTAACTATCTCCCTCTCTCTTATCTATCTATCTATCTATCTATCTATCTATCTATCTATCTATCTATCTATCATCTATGCATCCATCTTTCTATCCATCTATGTATCATCTATTGTCTATCTATGTAGCATCTAATATCTGTCTATCCATCTACACACCTGTCTTTGACATTTGGGGATAGGATCTTTGTGGATACCGTGGCCTGTGATAACATGCACTATGTAGCCAAGGATGGCCCCCCTCAGTCTTGTGTCAGTCCTCTAACCTCAAGTTCTGAAATTACAGGCATGTGCCACCATACCCAGCTGATAATGGAACAGGGGCATCCTTTTTTGATCAATATATATATCCATATATATAATTATTATTTTACAAATTTCTCATTTCCTGGAATTGCTTCAGTTAAAGCAGTTAATAGGCATTTCTTTTAAAGTTCTTGGGGGAATGCAGTGTAAGAATTTATACTTATCAACAGATACAAGAGAAACATATAACCCCAAACTAATGATGGGATAGGTAAGGAATAAATATAAAAACCAGCTCCCAAGGATGTAGTTATGTATTACTGTCGAACAGAGAGTTTCTGGTTCATTAAGTTAAAAAGGCCAAAAAGAGTATAAATAATAAAGGTGAAAATAATTTTTCCCACCTATTCACATATTCACCCCCATCAATAAAACAAGAGAAAGTTTTCCTGTTTTATTTTCACATTAAGTGAAAATATAAATGATGAAGGCTTTCTTAAATCCAAGGCCATGCATCTACCCTCAAGTGATCTATTATGTGGAGCTTGGCCTTTCTGTAAAGAGCATCTCTGTTCAATGATAATTGATGGTGTTTTGAGTGAGAGCTTGTGACACTACCTTCACTTATTAAAAATATTTTCCTTAAGGTGAGGATGCATCTTTTAAACTCTTATCCTAGTTTAACCTTTGGAAATATCATGCCAGCTTAGTTGCATTTATAGATTTAATTACTATGTTATGGGCTTTTCTCAGGTCATTAATAAGGATATGGGGTGTGACCAGACTTATTTGTAATCCTGATACTCACTTGCTTGTTTAACTTAATTAATCATTTCTTCCTTTTTGTCTTAATAGATTTTGGTCTGGTTTAATGATCATAATTCAAATACATTACAATTTTAAAGTGTTCTTTATGGAATGGCATTATACTAATTAATACACAGGGATTAATTTGGAATGCTACTACAAAATAATATGGTTTCTGTTTGGTTTACTAAAGCTTATACCATCTGTTGGTCTTTACAAGGTTCTTATGAGGTCAGACCCGAGATGGTGGGGAGAAATGGTTGGATTAAAGTATAAACATTTGACAGTGCAGGAAAGCCAGCCCAACATGCCCTTCAGAATTAAGTCTGTCATCAAATTCAGCTAATTTGAGTCAGTGAGAGAGAGAGAGACAAGGTGTTATTTTCATCACCTCTCCTCCTCTTTGACTTCAGAAGTCCACCCACTTCTAAGTATCATGGCCATGAAATGCTGCGAGCCTCACATGTTTTACAGAATTAAAGTGATATTTTAGCATGCAACCACCGACCATCTCCATATTAACCTAATACTAATATTGGATTGAACTGGGGCTGGAGAGATCACTCAGGGGTTAAAAGCATTTGCTGCCATTTCAGAGTTCCTGAGTTCAATTTCCAATAACCATATGGCTTTTCTCACAAAGTATAATAGGATCTGATGCCTTCTTCCGGCTGGCAGGCATTCACAAAGTCAGAGCTCTCATACACATTAAATAAATAAATAATCTCTAAAAAGTATTGAATAAATACACCACAAGCCAAAAGCTCCCTTATGACATTTAAATATTTGCAATGTCTCTTTAAACATGATTTAACCAATCTAAACATGCCAGTTTATATTTGACAGACAGATACACTATTGTATCACTGACTTTCCCAGATTATTTGAATGAAAATTCTTTTCTATGCCTCTTACCGGCTATATTTCATATCATTAAGTAGCTTCTCAGTTTTCCTATGTATAAAATGTTAGACAAGTGGCCTACTAATTAGGTTCATTGTGACGCTTAGATAAGTTATGACTAAAGTTCTAGAACCTTGCTTAAGAGAGGATGAACACCCTGCCAGAATTACTATTGTGCTTCTGTCTGACCTCTACTTCCTCCTATGTCAGTTTCTTGGTCATCCTTAAGTGTCTGACTTGCTTGTTCTCACCTCTCAGACACAACTCTGCTAGTGCTGCTCCTGTCATGCAGTATTTTAGACACTAACAGCATGATTACCCTCAGTCTTTTCTCTCATTAGAAGCCAGTCAGGCAAATTTAAGGCTAATGTTGTTATTCCCAGTTTATTATGCAATTTAAGTATGATAGTAGAAATCTTGGAAGCGTTGTTTTAATAAATACAGAAATATTTTTAGATATGCATTTTTTATAAATATGTTTCTGTTTGATTTTAGAAATTATTTTATAACTGTTGTATTATAGCTAAGCATATATTTTTAATTGTTTTAGGAAAACTCATACATATAATATGTCATAGTGTATCCATCCTCCATTTTTTCCTCCAGTTTTCTTTCTCTCTCCTACATAACTCTCATTTCCCTCCCAACTTTTGTTTTGTTTTGTTTTTAAATAACCCGCTCAGGCTAGTTAGTGCCGCCCACAGCACATGCATGTGAGGTCATCCAGTGGGGCTTGGGCAGCATACCTGTGCCTGCTTCCTCTTCCCTTACCAGCCATCAACTGCTATTATCTACTCAGCTACGTTTGGGGCATCTGCTCCTTTCCATTCTGTCTTTGGATTTTCTTTCTCTCTTGATCTAAGTCCAGTGTGCATGATCTCGGTGCTCTGAGTTCATGTATGCACTAGCCATGTCGTGTCCAGAGACCAAATTTAATAACACTCTCTTCCATCTGTGGTTCTTACATTCTGTCTGCTCTTCTGTGATCTTCCATGATGACAATTCTGTGATGATACATTTGGTGACAGTATAATAGGAATAGATTTTCCACCCATGGCTCAGCACTCACAATTGCTTGCGCTCAGCATTTTCACCAGCTATGTGTCTGCATTAACTATTATCTTCTGTAATAGGAAGCTTCTCTGACCAAGGTTGGGGACATCACAAGTCTAAGGGACATACACATAAATATTTAGACATGAGTTTGACTACATGACAATTTAACAATGTTAATTAGTTTTCTCTTAGGGCCTAAGGCTTCATTAGCCATTTTTTTGTAATTTATTTCATACAATATAGTCTGATTACAATTTTCCATCCTTCAATTCCTCCAAGATCCTTCCCATCTCTCCACTTACGAAACTCCACACCCTTTCCCCTCTTCATTTAGGAAGCAAACAGACAAACAATCAATTAATAAACCAGAATAAAAATAGATAGAGAAAAGTATACATACAAACACACATACACACAAACAAGACACCTAAAACTCATAAAAACACAAAGTAATAAACTATAATGTACAGGCAAAAGACCAATAAGACAAAAATAAAAAGCCAAAACAAAACAATATATCTTCACAAAAATACTGCTGAGTTTATTTTGTGTTGACCTACAACATAGGGACATAGGGACTACCCTTATGTTTGGTTAATACACTCAATGAGAACCCTTTGGAAAAATATTAATTTTTCCTTTGTAAGTGGTTGTCAGTTATAGAGAGCTTTTTGCTTAGGAATAGGAGCCCATGTCCACTTTCTCGTCCCAGCTCTGGGACCCTCCTGTCTGGCTTGCACCTGTGTAGGCCCTATCTGTGCTGCCACAGTTTCTGTGACTATATATGTGTATCAGTCCTGTTGTGTCTGCAAGCTCATCCATCCCTCTTGTTCTTATAGGCTTTTGTCCTCCTCTTCAGTGTGGATCCCTGAGCCCTTAGGGGAGAGGTTTGATGAGGACATCCCACTCATTGGTTTTGACCATAATTATAGTACTAGACATGGATTCCTTCCTGTGGAGCAGGGCACAGTTCCAATCAAAAGAGTTGTTGGTTGTCCTCATAAACAGTGTTGTCACTATTGCATTAGGAGGACATATGTTGCCTGGTTGGTCATTACTGTCCAATGCTAGGTAAGACCATTACCCCTACCAGCCTGCATAGCACCTTCCAGTATTACAAAAGCCAGGAAACACAGAGAGATGGGGGGGGGGGAAGGAGTGGAGAGGGGAAGAGGAACAGGGAGGGAGAGCGAGAGAGAGAGAGAGAGGGGTAGTAAGAGGGTATGCTAATTTGTGGGTCAATTCAAGATTAGTTTCTATCTCTCAATAAAGTGTGCGATGTCTTCAGCAAGAGGACCTCACCTTCTGGTTATGATGGGTGATCAAAAGCAATCGACAGTACCCTGTACTGTTTGGTGTGCCTCTGGATCCTTTCTGACAAGTAAATTATAGAGAGGTAACATGTGTGTTACGTGGAGATTTTCATCTAATAACGAATGTCTTCTGGGAGCACCATTATTTATTCATCCATGCAGGATATCCCTGATAATACTCTTTTAAAATAAGATTTAATTAGTTTAAAAATTAGTGGGGTTTCTTAAGGCTTCTTCTTGTAGTCTTGTTTTTGGTTCACCCACTGTCACACTCACTTTCCTCACAAACCTGCCCACCTTTCCTCTAAAGCCTCCAGATCCTAGTTTTTGTCCTTGCTTTGTTTTTCTATTGTTTTCTATTATTTTCACATCACGTGTGACACCCTGTTATTTTAGTTCAGTTCTAACTTGGGTTGGAAGATAGCTTCATCTCCTGCATCTTCTTCATGCATGCTTCATGCACACTAATCCTTTCTCTGCCTCTTTTCTTATCTCTACCACCCTATTACCTGATGGAGCCTTTCTTCCTTTCTCATTTTGATATCACTTATAACCTACTATCAACCCCTCCAGAAATACCAATAGGCCCACTACTAGTTTCCTGATTCCTATAGGAAGTCCAGGCTAAGAACATAAAGGCCAGAATTTGAAGCTAACACCCACATATGCTAGATAATTTGCAGCATTTGTCTTTTGGCGACTAGGTAACCTCACTAAGTATAATTTCTCCCATTGCATCCATTTCCTTACATATTTCATTTTCTTTACTATTAAGTAATATTAGAACATATAAATGTAGTATGTTATTTTCATTAAATGGGCATTGGTTTCATTTCCTAGTTAGTGTGGATAGAGTGACAATGGGCACAGATGTGCACGCATCTCTGTGGATACAGTCTTTCACGTATATGCCTAGGAATAGTCTGCTGGTTCATATGGCAATTCTATTTTAATAAATATCTATTCCTCCAGACTGATTCCAGAGTGGCTCTATGAGCTTACACTCCTACAAAATGTAAATAAAAGGCCCCTTGTAACCACATCCTTGCCAACATTTGTTGTCATTGGTTTGCTTGATGATGACTAATTTGGCAGTCGAGATTTTTTAAAAGTAGTTTTAATATTCATTTTCCTGATAACACATATATTTTAAAGAAAGGAATAAAACCTGAGGTGACTTGATTCTTTCTATACCTCTTATTTGTGGAAGAGTCAGAAATATTTTCCAAGTCATAAAATACATTCGATAGTGCTGGAAAAGATACATTTTATGATGTGCTACATGTATATATAATGATCTTTTTATTTTAAAAGTCCTATGAATATGAATGCTCTCATTATTATATTACATAAGCATGAAAACTGAGGTTCAGAATGAGTAAGCAATTCAGTGAGATATCAGGATCAGGCATATGCAATGTGCTTTCAAACACAAGTTCTAAACTCCTCTGCTGCTTTCTTAGTGGGAGTTTCTAAGTAGTCTCCATTCATCAGAGGATCTGTCACAGGTAAGTACTTGCTAAATTCTTGCTAATGATAACACCCATGACTTCAATAACAGGTTTGAGATGACATCACTCTTTCCTGTGACCGCATACTTTGTGAGCCTAAGCATACAAATTTATTTTTACTCAGAGGAAGGATAGCAGGCTACCAAGAAGAGACTTGATACCCTATGAGCATATAAAGGGGGAGGAAGTCCTCCTCAGGCACAGTCATAGGGGAAGGGAGTAAGGGGAAAATGGGAGGGAGGGAGGAATGGAAGGATGCAAGGGATGAGATAACCATTGAGCTGTAACAAGAATAAATTAATACAAAAAATGTAGAGAAGCTCAAAACATTTATTTTTAAAATCAAGGAATGAATGATAAACATCTCAGTAAACTATGTACTTGGTCCTGTTTAGCAGTGAAGGACATACATCTGCTTTTAAAATAAAAATTCACTATACGTAGATGTAGTACATCTTTAAAAGTATCTCATCTAGCACTATTAAGTAAATTTTAAGGGATGGAAAATATTTCTGACTCCTCCACTACAAGCAAGGGGTTTAGAAAACATGTTAGGACTTGACGAAATAAGGACAATTAGGGTGAAGCAGGGAGGATCAAAACACTTTTGTTGTACTAGCTTTACATGCTATTGGTGGGTGGTAAAGGTTTAAAGGAAAATAAAATATAAGTTGTAACTATAATTAAGACAGGCTATGTTATGACAGGTTCTTTCCATTCTGTTTTTGTGGTAGAGGATCTGTTTTGTTTTTGAATTGATATGTGGCTCTCCTCTGGGACTACATTTTCCCTGCTTGACATGAAAGTCCTGCAAGTCATTTGCAAGGAAAAAAAAATCCAACTCATTTGGCTAAAGCTGTAATAAATTTGACTGAGAACGACTCCAAGTACCCCTTCAGTCTTTCTGATCCCTCTCTGCTCCAGGTGACTGACTTGCTCTTTCCACAGAGGCCTAGATAAATGATGCATTTGCATGAGGCCATCCATCAGCATCAGAGAAGGCAGCCATCAGGCTTACAGTCAAGAAAAGGACAAGGAAAGGATGTGTGGGAAGTCTGGCTAGAAGTGCAGCTCCCTCTTAATTCTCCTGGAGAGGACTCTTCTAACATGCCTTCACTATGTACTACACCCTTATAGGGTTATTATGCCATGTGGTTGTTCATTATGGTTCAGAGGCATCCTGGCTTGTAAGGCTGTTGGTTGGTTGCATCCTTGGTTGCATCCTATAGAAGCTTGCTTGCATGATGACTTTCTGCTACCAAGAAAACTAGTCCACAGGCATGAGCTTTCCAGCTCAGGGGTCTCTGGGCCCTGTGTCTGAGGTGGGTGATGTCTTTAGACATAAGAACTTACCTTCCTCCTTTGCAGGATGAACAAGGGCAACAGTAATACCCTGCATGTTTGAGGAGTCTCCTGGATGACTTCTACCAACGAGTCAAAAGAGAGCTTCCCGTGTTACATGTTATCCTCTTTCTTGACGTTCATTTTCTTTGAGTAAGAGTTGGGATAACACAGGAAATTCTCTAGAATAGCAGCTCTCAACCTTCATTGTTCGTCTTGTGTTAACCCCCAACCATAAAACTATTTTTGTTGCTACTTCATAACTGTAATTATGCTACTGTTATGAGTCCTAATGTAAATATCTTAGGTAATGCCTGTGAAAGGGTCATTTGACCTTCAAAGGAGTTGCTACCTACAGGTTGAGAACCACTATTCTAGGACATTCCTTGTAAACCCTAAGCAAAAGGTAGGGTGGTTAAATAGAAGCCATAAGTCTCTCTATTGTTTATAATGCTTAAAGTATATTTGGGGTAATATTTTACCTCACAGTCCCTAATTGATCCTGTTTCATCTTGCCCCTCTACAGGAAACTTATTAAGGTGCTTGATAACTGTTATTCTCAATGAGTGCAAAATGTGATTAAGGCTTTCACTCAGTTTGAAGAAAGCGATTCTAATTTTTCGAGACATCTTAATAGATTCCCTCACTGATGAGTGATTAAATACAAAGGGTTTTTCTGCTCCATGTAGAGCAAAGATCCTTGGGCAAATCTGTCACATGGGCTTGCAATGTCTGGAAAATTTGTTGCTGTCATTTCTCTACCACTTAGTTACTGGTCTGCCTGGAGCAGTCTCGCACTCTTCCTTAATAGTCCAGTGAAACTACAGAATGGAGTTACAGTTGCTAAATCCAGTCCTCACAGTTTTGCTATTTATCCAACTGTGTCTCCTTGCTAAATTTGATATTGTTGAGCTCTCTTGGGACTTTATTGTCTTTGATACTACTCTCTCTGCAGCTTTGATTAATGCTTGCTGGATCTCATACGAGTACTCATTTATAGAGGAGATCCAAACAAAATGCAGCATCCCCACTTTGCGCACCAGGCAGCCCATCTTCTTTGCATTCTCACATAGTGAGTTGGTGTGAAAGTAACTGAGATGGGTCACTTAGTATCACTCTTCCAATGTCATATCATGATTTACAAAAAAAAAAAAAAAATCTGTCTATCCTCCCATAGTTCTGAGGAACCAAAAGACTCCATTTGTCCCCAATTAGTCATCATTGACACCTGAGATCCACCTTTCAAACTCAAAAAAGATAAATCAGACTTTGTCCTGCACAATTTGTTAGCACTCTACCACTCATAAAATAAACCCCAAGCTCTTTGCAGATGGCAGTCTCACCTTGTCTATTAGTATTGCTTCAATGCCATTTCCCCTCTTGTTTTCTCCCAACTCTATACTACAATTTGTATTAATCTACCACAATAGCACAAAGTATTACTATGGTGCTTTATAGTTTGTCTTTTCCACACATGGTGCTACTTGCTCTGTGTTATTTTCTTGTTCTGTGGGTCCTTTTGTTGTTGTTGTTTATCATCCAGATTTACCGTTGGGATCATTATATAAGTGGCATGACTCTAGAGCTTACTTACCGGACACTGTGACTACACTAGAATTTTTTTGAGCCTGGGTCTCACTATGTAGCCTACACTAGCCTCAGACTCACTATATAGCCAGGCTGGCCTTGAATTAAAGGCAGGCCAACTGTCTCAGTCCCTTAGCTGTTGAGATTTCAGGACTGAAACACCATCTCTGATACGTACAGTCTATTTTTTGTAATTAGGCATCCTAAGCATACTTAACTTTCTTGGTACCTAAACTTGTTGTCTACCTACCATTTATAAGCGTGGTCTTAGGCAATGTACTTCTTCATTTTTATTTCCTTAGTACACACATTAACAATGCTATGGAAGCAAACAATAAAAAAATGAGGAAAAATTTTTTCTTTTTCTTTTCTTTTAGTATATGTGTAAATACAGAATATATGGGCTTGAACAATTTGCATTATGCTGACAACATACATTTTGTAATATGTTTCCCAAATTACAATATGATATGGCCTGTCTGGGAAGCAAGGTATTTTGCTTGGATCTTTCCACACACCTGCCCCATAGTTCTGAGTTTACTGATAACAAAGGAGATAAAGAAGGCGCCGTGGAGAGAGAATGGACCATTTAGTAACAGTGGCTTTTGTGGGACTTGCTTTCATTATAATTCACATGTGATGTACATATCACCCTATTTTAAATATTTCATATAAATGAGATAAGTTCTAAATGAAATGATCCATAAAATTCAGTAACTCATCATCTTACCTGACTGGGAGTTTTGTCAGGCAGAGACGCTAACAGATGCTAGGCAGGTATCTAACAATAAACTCATTGTTACTTTTCTTCTTTCCTTTCTTTTCATATAAAGAAATGAAACTATGACACCAGTTTTAAATAAAGCACCAAAATATTTGACCTTGAATAATACAGTTCCTTGCAAACAAATCAAGAATTTGTTCCATCGGGCTTATTTATCTTACTGACATATCTAATATTCTTTAAAACTAGTTGGTACCAGAAGAAAGGAAGAGATACACATATTGAATCAAGTTGAGCACCTCGCTGAACTTTACTTGATTATTCTTATGACAAAGTCTTGCAAAGTTTGTAAAAGCATCATTAGGGGACAGGAAGCATTTCTCATCATAGTTGTGGGACTCATTGAATAACAACCCCAAGAAGTGAAAGTATCCAGTAATCGAGTAATATTATAGCTAACGTGTAGTGTGTATGAACATGGTTCATCAGAGGTGAAAACAGGTTCAGTGACTCTGAAGGGAGCCAGTCTGGAGAAAGAGAGCCGGGGAACTCACATTGGAAAGTGTTAGGAAGCCCTAAGAGAATCTCTATTTTCCTGTTCTCAGTAGACATTTTCTGTGCCATCCCATGCCTCTTATGAAGCTTTGCTTGTTTACTGTCCTCTGGCAGAGTAATAAGCAAGCTCCATAGCTTTCCTATTCTCCTCTCTCCCAGTCAGATATATAATTGAGCTTGCACGACCCTTCTCTGGCTTTGTAGCTGCTTCCTGTGTGTTTTTCTATTCTTCTGTGGCCTTTCTGGGATATTTTCTTTATTATCTGAACAGCTTTTTAAACATCTTTAATAAGAAATTATATGACAGTTTAAAGAAGACTAACTGGTGGCCAAGAAATCATGAAATGTCATACTTTGACCACTCTGTATGCCTTAATTAGATTTTCATTTTCAAATTACTCCTTAAAGAAAACGCTAGGACTTGTTGCTATTGAATATAGATGAAGAAAGACCAAATAAGGCTGCCTTCGTACATCTTCCCTAAGTGGAAACAATTCCACATATATCATACAAAGCATAATAGATCGTTCTATTCAGACAAGCTTATACCCAGAAATTTTGCTATGCCTATAGGTGTCTCTGTCAGGAATGCAATATTGCCTACACCTTTCTCGTTTTGAGACTGCCTGCTGGCACATGATAGGGTCCTCAGAGACAAACATGCTATTCCAGTGCCCTTCATCTACTAGCTGAATATTAATTCTGTCATCGCAAGAATTTCAAAACTTCCTTGTTTGTTGAGTTCATCTCAGATAGAGATGTGCTCCATGAAAAATAATTAGCTGGTATCAAATATATCATTTATCCTGAGCTATTAAAGCAAGTGTTCTGAGGTGATTTCCAGCAACTTACTTCCAACTTTAACTCAATTAATGATTGATGTTTTGTAGATCGGGGTCACTTGTGGGCAACCTGTAGGCCAAATACGACACACAGACATACAGATGTCATGTATATATACATATATATATGTGTGTGTCTGTGTGTGTGTGTGTGTGTGTGTGTGTGTGTGTGTGTATACACACACTCATTCTTTGGTCTTGAATATTTTAGGAAGCCTTTTGAATTTTCTGTCATTATTTACATTTGAGAAGTTTCACATAGAAGTCTGAGTTAATTGATGATTCAGTTTTTCTGTCTCTGCCTCTATCACCCCCGCACCCTACCCCAAACCCCCACTTTCTCTCTCTCTCTCTCTCTCTCTCTCTCTCTCTCTGTCCTCACTTTCTCTCTTTAGATTTCCTGAAACAGTTAAATTGTGTACTAACATGGGACTTGAATTCCTACATGGACACTGTTTGATTAGAGCTAGAGGTTTTAGAGTTCAGATTCTCCATTCCTAGTAGCCTCCTGCTTACAATGACAGACACATTCTAGGACAACTGAGGATGTCGTGGTCTCCAGATGGCCCTGAATCATATATATATACCATGTGTCTCCATACATAATATGGATATGGTGGATATTAATTTGTAAGTTGCTCACAGTAATTCATATCAATGGCATAACAGTATCAATAGTGTTTTCTTATAGATACATCATTAAGCAGCACAAAATTTCTAGCCTTGAGCTTTTCTGTAAGGAAGAAAATTCTCAATTGATCTACAATACAGGAGAGCCAAGAATCATGTTCAGTGAAAGGATTTGTCTGCATCTTAGCAGAATGTTCAATAGCTCTCTTATCAGAAGAATTTCATAACTACCTCAGACCTCCATTTCATTTGCTTTTGCTGCATCTGCTGCGAAGTGCAAAGCAGCTGATTCCCCATCATGTTCCTAGTGATCGCTGGATTCTTTGATCAAATATGATGTTTCATAAATCATCTCTTCACTAGTGTATCTGCTCTTTTGAAAGCCTGTCTCACTACCTCCTTGCATGGTGCATTAGACTTTGGTCTTGTGGGAATTAGGAATGCCTTTTGTTAATTCTGTTAACTTAACCTAGCAGAGTAAGTTGTATATCTCAGAGCCATCATAAGTTTGCATATCATTATGAGTCCTAGAATAAGAGGCGACTACTTCTGAATTATATAACAGCTTTACCTGAGCCACCACTGGGGCCAAATTCAGGTTAATATAACCACTACATATTTATGACAAAAGAGACTTGTCTCAACTGAAAAACACACTAAGTATTCAGTTTTTGGAAAATACACATTGTTTCTATTTGCTATCCGATTCAAGCTGTCAATCTACCTCAGATTAGTGTCTAACTTCTAAATAAACTCACAGTGATACTGATTGAGTAAAAACTGTTTTGGGGCCAGATAATAATAACTAATTTGGTTGACTATTTTAGAAACTAAAAAAATATATATACCCATTTTATTCTTTGTTCTGAACTGTGGTATAATTGAGAAATAGTGTTTCCTATCTCTTAAAGCATTTTGGAGTAAGCTAAGTGCTATTATAGCTTGGCCCAGTGATATGAACCACAGCATTACAGAAAGCAATTTGGAAAAAAAATAGAAAAAAAAAAAAAAAAAAAAAAGAAAGAAAGAAAACAAAGAGAAATCTTGTTTGTGCTTGGAGGTAATGGAAATTTCTTCTTTGTTCTCATATATGTAGAAGAGGTAACAGCACAACTTAAACTAAATGCAAATAGAATGAATGAATCTATTGCCTTTGGGCAGAAAGTGCAAGTGACTGGCTTATAATGCCACTTTACCCCCTGCTGTTACACAGAGCAGAAATGAAGCATTGCTGTATTGCAGTCAGTGCTGGGCCATATATATTTTCTTAATTTGAGAATGTCAACAGAGCATGCTTTGTGTCTGACCCAGCTTTTTATTTTTCTCAAAGTTTTAAACCTTTTGAGTTACTGTTTGTACATGTTTAATGCCTGATAATACACCTTATTAAGAACTCAGACCTTCAGCAGCCAGAAAAATTAGGTTGAAAGTGGAGATGTAGTTAAAGTTTTGCACGACCTCATTGGCACTGAAGTGAAGGCATTTAGAGGAAGTTCACAAAGTCTCCTGGGTCTCTCTGAGTGGGGGGTGGGGCATCGTGAGAATTACCAGCTGATCCACAAAGATCACCAGACACAGTTGGCTTTATGTCTCTGCACACACTAGCAGAAATCCACATGGCCTGACCGCAACATTTCCCTCCAGAATTGCAGACACACTGTGCCTATTATCCTCCCTTCCTAATTTGGAAAGCTCTTTTAGAGGGCATAATCAGGAAGAGAAGGACAGACAAAGATAGCGGGATCTGCTTGGTGTCTTATAGCTCCGTCACTAATCCATGCTATTTTTGACTTATTGTTTGGTTTTTCTAATTGAGTCCCTTTGTTGTCAGCATAAAAATAGAACATGATGTTGCACCACAGAATAGAGATTACTAATGTGGATGCTGAAGCTAAGCAGTGGAGGTGTTGGCTACTTGAGGGGATTTAAAGACACACATGGTATTAGGGACAGAAACGTATTAAGCCTTTCCCATTATTAGCAAAAAATAGATGCCTGGAAGATAACATTATGAAATATTTCGTTCCAGTTGTAGCATAAAGCATGTTTTCTCTCTTCCTCACGCGCCTTCCTTTCTCTTCCCTTCTTTCCCCTTTGTGGTCTCCAGGAGCCATAATTTTGGTTGATGGAACATTATAGTCTTATTCCTTTCCCTTTTGTTCAGCTAAGTAACACCGCCTGTGTTTCTTTGCTGGAGACTTCTGTCTTCAGCATATAACTAAGTGACAGTAAACTTACTCTCATTTCCCCATCATTTTCTATGTTTTCCTTATGATCCTCCTGCCTAACCCCCTGCCAGCACTCTTCCAGCCATTCATTCTGCTTCTATTCTACAGCAGTGAGTTTTTTCTTCCATTCTCCCTCTTCCTCTTCCCACACTTGACTTGCATGCATATGTGCGTATGTATGTGCATGTATGTGCAGGAATGCACATGTGTATTTGTGAGGGTACATGATGGGGAGAGAGGGAGAGGAGGGTGGGAGAGAAAAGGGGAGGGTTATGTGTGGAGCCCAGAGTTTGATATCTCTGTATCTCTGTCTTGCTCGGATGCCCCCACCTTACTTAATTTTTTTTTTTTTTTTTTGGTTTTTTCGAGACAGGGTTTCTCTGTGTAGCCTTGGCCATCCTGGACTCACTTTGTAGACCAGGCTGGCCTCGAACTCACAGCGATCCGCCTGCCTCTGCCTCCCGAGTGCTGGGATTAAAGGCGTGCGCCACCACGCCCGGCCTTACTTAATTTTTTAAGGCAGTCTTCACTGAACTTGGCTCTCATTGGCTGAGTTAGCCTGGCAGGGCTTCAAGCTCTAGATCCCTGTCTCTGCCTCTTTTTTGCTGGACTTTTAGTCATTGCTGATGCTACTATGCCTGGCTTCTATGCAGGGGCTGAGGATCACGCCCAGGTTTCATTTTCACTTGGTCAGCGCTTTGCCCACAGAGCCATCTCCCTGATGCCCACAGCAGTGATTTTCAGCCCTCAGTGCACTTCAGACATATTTAAAGAACAAGGAGTCCTAGTTCCCAATTTTAAATTAATTAAGACTCTCTGAGGAGGGGAGGGTTAAACACCAAGCAACTGAAATTTTGTTAATTAGTGGATTTCTTTAATTGCCAAATACGAATTGTTTATCATGTACTACATGGTGTTTTCAAGTACGAATGGATACACCTTTGAATGCGCGTACATAGCCAACAAGCGTGTTCATTGCTTCACACACTTACTTGTAGATGAGAACACAAAATCTGCTATTACAGCAGTTCTCGAAACCGCATTGGATTCCTATTAATTTTGTCATTTGCAGTACAATACATCTTTGGCAAACATTATTCCCACATATCTAAAATTTTGAATTCTATGTATTTTTTTACCCACTGACACTCCCCACCTTAGAAGCTATCCCCCTTCCCTTTTATACAAGTTCAAACTCCTTAGCTTTCCCCTGTCAGTGAGCTCATACATTTGTCATTCTATATCTGTTTATTTAACTTAACATAATGTTTGATATATGTCATCGGTGTTACAGCATTTTCTTTCTTTTTTAATTTTAATTTTATTTACTTTTAAAATAATTTATTCAGATTGCATCCCAATTTTTAGCCCCTCACTTGTATTTTCCCATTCCCCTGCCTCTTTCTTTCTTTTTTTAAAGTTAAGGAATATACACTGAATTTTCTTTGTCTACTCATATGCTGGAGGACATTAGGTTGACTCCAGACCTTCATTTGTTGTATCATTCCATTATAAATAACAAAAACAGAAGTCTCCTTTGCCCACTGGTTCATGTACCTGTTATTATGCCCAAGGTTACAGTTGCTGGGTCATACAGTCTTCTTTCTTTCTTTTCTTTCTTTCTTTCTTTCTTTCTTTCTTTCTTTCTTTCTTTCTTTCTTTCTTTCTTTCTTTCTGGAAGTTTCATTCTTTCTTTTCTTTCTTTCTTTCTTTCTTTCTTTCTTTCTTTCTTTCTGGAAGTTTCATCCTGCATCTTTTCCCTCACAATAGCTCCATTAATTCACGTACCCATGAACAATGCTTGAATGTTTTCTGTTTTCCATGTCCTTGCCAGTTTCAAACTGTTGCATTTTTAATAACAACCATTCTAACAGGTGGGAGTGGATATCTCCATGCACTCATGAACAGCTTTCCAGATATTTATTGACCACTTGTGTATCTTCTTATGAGAAATGTCTGTTTAGACTTTAGCACATTAAAAAAATTAGATTATGCACTTTTTTAGGCCTTTTGTAGTCCCAAGGTCTAATTTTGTTTTCATTGGTTGTACTTTTGGAGTTGTATCTAAAACATTCAACCATTCATCACCCAAATCAAAATCATCAAGCTTTTCCATTTTCCTCTAGTGTTGCAGCCCTGGGTTTTAGGTTTAATCTTTATTACATTTTGGTTTCTGTAGGTGTGAGATATAGAGTTAATTTCATTATTTTGCACAGGGGTACCCAGGTTTCACACTATAAGTAAGAGATTGCCCTTTCTCTATTGTGTGTTCTTGATAACTATGTCAAATAATCTACTGGAAAAATGCATTTCTGTTGTTCTAATGGCGTATTGTTTTAACTACTATAATATTGTAATAGATTTTCTTTTTCTGTTTTATTTTTTATTTAATTACTTTATTCAGATTACAACTCAATTGTTATCCCATCACTTGTATCCTCCTGTTCCTCCCTTCCTCCCGCTTTCACCCTATTCCCCTCCTCTAAGTAGTATGATCCTTCTATTGTAATCATCTTTATCATCATTTATTATTACTATTATTTTGAAAGAGTTTGTTATTACTATTATTATTGTTATTATTATTAATCATGATTAATTTGAACCAGAGTCTCCAAATGTAGCCCCCCTGTTCTTGAACTCCGCCTCTGCCTCTCATATATATCCTGGGATTAAAGGCTAAAGTACTGCATCACCATTTCAATCACCTGTTTATTTATATTTCTATTTAAAATATTTTCTTTATATTTTTATACAATATATTTGATCACGTTTTCCCTGTTTCAAAGAGGATCTATCTGGGATCCTCCCCACTTCTCTAACCACTCAACTTTATGCTCTTTCTCCCTTAAAAAAGAAAACTCAAACAAGTCACAAAAACATAACAACAAATACTTCCCCCAAATGAAAATTAAAACAGTCAAGCAAACTAAACGTGAATTAGTTGGATAAGAATACTCAAACTCAAAAATGAAACAAGAACAAATATTTACAAAATAGAAACATGGAGCCCATTTTGTCTTGGCCAGATACTCCTGGCATGCAGCCTGCCCCGAAGGTGGTTGACATTCCAGTGACAGACCATTGGAAAAAAACAGATGTTCTCTTTCCTGACAGGTTTTCAATTAAAAATTCTCCACAGTCGAGTGGAGAGTAGGATATGACTTTCTCACATACTCTGGTGCCTCACATTTGACCATGTCCCCTGGAGGGGGAGACCTGGTGGCACTCAGAGGAAGGACAGCAGGTTACCAGGAAGAGACTTGATACCCTATGAGAATATATAGGGGGAGGTAATCCCCCTCAGGAACAGTCATGGGGGGGGGAGGAATGGGAAAATGGGAGGGAGGGAGGAATGGGAGGATACAAGGGATGGGATAACCATTGAGATGTAACAAGAATAAATTAATAAAAAAAATCGCTTCTTGGCTAGGAGAGGGACGTTGTGTCCAGTTCCCTGTCTTTTCCCTTTCTCAGCACTAGGATCTTGCCTGCTTTGGACCTGTGCATGCTGCCAGTGTCTCTGTGAGATTACCCATGTCAGCCGTGTGGTGGTGCAGGATGGTGCCGTTACCATAGTTCCACCCACCAGCTCTGCCTCTCAGGATCTGTTACTTCCTCTTCTACATATATCCCTGGGCTCAAAGAAAGGGATTTGATAAAGTCACTCTACCTAGCCCCGAACGGCCAGTCTCAGAATCTTTACATATTTTCTAGTTGTGAGTGTCTGTCTTAATTTCCGTCTCCTGCAAGAAGCTTATCTGTAGACAGATGCTATTATTGAGTGGGTGTGCTTGCTGTTGGAGTTCTCTAGTTAGCCCGCATGGTTCCTAGGTCAACAGGTGTCAGACTTTGGTACTTAAGGCTATGGGATTGTCAGTGGAGGTAGGATTTACTGTAGTAAGACTCTTGAATCAAGTCAGATGGGTAGGCCTGCATCTGATTCTATGTGGGTGTTCTGTACGTAGTATCCACCCAGCCCCACACTGCTGGTCTTGAATTGCTTTAGTGTTGTCATTATTTGTAGGTGCTGCTACAGGGTGAGGTAAGTGAAGAGTCTGAATCCACAAGGACGTGTCTAAAGTGTGGGTCCTCAGGATGGCCTAATGTGGGGTGGGGGCAGGGTGGGGGCGGAGCTCGAAACTGAGTGTACCGGAGAGGAGTGCGATCCTAGCCGCTGAAGGATAGCCTGATAATAGAGACTTTATGAAATGCAGGGAAATTGGAGCTTTTTGTTGATGAATTTAAAGTATCCTTTTGCACTACACAGAGAAAATATTTGTTTTTAATCCTATAATAAAATGGAAATAGAGGCTAGTGGCCAGAGGAGTAAAGTCAGATTACCAATGTTTAGATCCCATTTCTGTCACTACCAAGTTGGTCTGAGTAGCTTATTTAATGTCTCTATTCCTTATTTTCATAGAAAACCCAAGTCTGAGCTGCTAGAATTCTAAATTGGGGGATATCTAGTGTTAGGGTGAGGCCTGAAACTGAGTGTGCAAGGTCGGCCCAACAAAACCAGAATACAATTCTAGTATTAGTAAGTTTCTGTCTCATACATACTTTAGAGAATTGCTTGTTCTTACTAAGAATTGAAGCACTGTCCGCTATGCCGTTTCTCTTGTAGTGTGTGTGTGTACCTGTATGGTTGTATTTTGCATTTTTATTATTAACATCAAGCTATTTTTTTTCAAATAAAACTAAATCCATTTCCCTCAGGTATGGCCACATGCTCTAGTTCCTAAAGACAGTGAACTAATGAGAAAGTCAGTGCTGTAACCCTCTCTGGAGCCCTTGTGACATGGTTCAAAGTCCCTGCTGCACGCTTTAAGGGGAAGTACTTGTATCAGCTTTTATGGTGACTGTTGCAAAAACTTCATCTATTTCTTTCTGCATTACATGAAAATTCTCTCTCTCTCTCTCTCTCTCTCTCTCTCTCTCTCTCTCTCTCTCACACACACACACACACACACACACACACACACACACACACAGTACATTTACATTAACTTTTCCAGCCCTAGAGGAGCGCACCCAGCATGAAGGCTCTGCACTAGGTCAGTGCCTCTCAGACTGGAATGTACACACGTATAGCTGGAGGACCTTGTCAGAAAACAGCCCTGGCAATCAGTAGACAGGGAGCTGGTTCTGCGAGTCAAGTCTGCCTTCCTAAGAAATCACCAGGCATTGCAGAAGCTGCTGCTGCTGCCTCAGCCACACCTGGGGCAAGGAGACCCGCTGTGACAATTTCCTCCCTGAATGCAAATTGTTCCTGGCCTGCTTCTACCACCAGAGTCAAAACTCCTAAAGCTATGAGGGATGCTCAATATTTATTTGTTCCCATCTTAATTTGCCTCCTGCTATTTTCCCTCATGTATGTCCTGCTTTAGAATATGGAGAACTCATTCTGACTCACAGCATACTTACTTTTTTCCACCTCTACCCCAAAGGCCAAACAAACAGGGTGCTTGGGTTGGGAGAAGGCGGGGAACATGTTTATTTAACAGAGATGGGGAAGTCAACATGATTCCAAATTTAGGAACCTAAGGCTTTTGATACTTGTTTATTAGCATTGTTTTGGAAATTACCTTGTGCTACATTTTTTCCCATTAAATAATTAAAACAGAAAAAAAATCCAAACTTTCTGGATAATTTTGGACTTTCAGAAAATGTCCTAAGTAACCTTGTGCTGCAGTATATCGTTGGAATGTAATAATAACAACAATGAACGTGTAACATGAGGCAAAATATCAGGGCACTTGGTACTGCTGAGTAATTGATACTTTAAAATATTTTTATTGATCAAACTTGAAGATTTTGAAGCATAGATTTTTTAAAAGGCAATTGTACATATATCAATATTTCAAGAAATTGAGTACCTCATTCTAATACCAAACGAAAGCGTTAGGATTAACAATCATAATAGAAATTAGAACCTACCTAGTTGCTAATAACTGATTAAAATGTTGGGATTATTAGAAATAAATCAGTCATGTGCAGAATGTGAAGTAAGCTGATATGTTAGAAATATCAAAAATAAAAGTCAAGGGTATTTTAGTTATATGGCTAATTTGAATATCACATGAAATTAGAAAAGCATTGTTATTACTAATTAGGATCCCCTGGGACACAACACAACAGTGTGAACTGTTTATAACCTTTCCATCTGCTTGGAGTCAAGAAGAGTACCTATAGAAGAGTATACTTCTAACATGAGTTTGAAATCATAGGCTCAGAATTCAGCTGTATTAGATTTTACATAAATAGCTCTGATATATATATAATCTTCATGTTCTATATTTCAGTGTGCACATATGCAAATTTATGTAGTATATATTTATATACTCAAATGTGTTATATAATACATGATTTATATAAATAAATTTGACATATACATATATGCAAATATGTGAAACATATATACATATACATATATGTTTGGGTATAGTCATATGTTATTTAATGATGGGCTACAGTCTGAGAAATATGGGATTACTTATCATACATTACTAGGGGACTGAATGTGTGTGCACATGTGCATGTATAAAACATCACAGAGAGGTGAAGACAATTACATTTTCTGTGGACCTCTCAACCATTTTGTAGCATTCACTGGTCAGAATGGAAAGATGCTATCCCTTCTCTGGGAATAGCCTGTCCCAAATGCTGCAGCCAATCCTGAGCAGACATTTTTATCTCATAGGCCTCTGCATTTTATTTATTTTTAAATTTTTATTTAATTAATTTATTCAGATTACAACTCAATTGTTATCCTGTAGCTTGTATCCTCCCATTCCTCCTCCCTCCCACCTTTCACCCTATTCTCCTCCCCTAAGTCTATGACCGAGAGTGACCTCCTCCCCCACTATATGGTCATAGGCTATCAAGTCTCATCTTGGTAGCCTGCTTATTCTTTCTTTAGTGCCACCAGGCCTCCCCACCATGGGAAGGTGGTCAAATATGGGGCACCAGAGTTCATGTCAGAGTCAGTCCTTCTTAGACCAGGAAGGATGGAGGTGATGTTAAAAGAACAAGGAGGCTGACCATTAATCTGGACGAGGAAGGGCAACAGTTTCTCTGAGGAAGTGGAGACTGTGTGCCAACGTACAGGGGCTTTGGGAGTTTTATATGGCAAAACTCACATCTGCAGGTCTGTTTCCCAGCAGTCTCAAAATGGTAGATGCTAATTGGTATTTGTTGCTCTTACCCAGAGGGTGCTAATCTGAACAGGCCACAGGTGTATGGGTCAAGTCAACTTCCCAACCCAGATGAGGCTTTTAGGTCATTAACCCTGCAGTGCTTCTTCATATGTCTGTATCGGAATACTGGAGTCTATTTTGATTACTATTCAAACAAATTCCAGTATATGAGTCCCAGCAAATAAGACTTGAATGCTGTGTTAGAAAAACCAACTGCACAGAATAAGAGGAAGATTTACATTTTCCTCCCCTGTAGTCTCCCTGCTGTTAGTATGCTGTGATCAGTCACTTCTTGTCCTGGGCTACAGAACCCTCACGCTCTATTAACTGTGGAGTTAGGAAAATGGCTGCTAGAGATTTTCCATCATGTCAGTTCCCTGATGATAGGTGCAAAAAATATCTTCTCTTCCTGACTTTTCTCCTTTAAGAGTACAAAATATTTTTATTCTTAGAGAATAGACTTTGAGAGTGTAAGTTACTAATGCACATTAAATACTGGACTGTGGAAGGCAAAGGCTTCAGCTCAGTGATGGACTCCACGTTGGTTCTTTCTGTATTTCATCCTTTATCCAATGTGATTTTAACTAGGGAATTCTTGAAGCTCTACTAATGAGTTTTGAAGAATAAAGGCATTGGACAGAAACTCTGAGAAACTCTTCTGCAGAGAAATTTAGAAAAGGTGGTTTCTTTACACTCTCAAAAAGATATTTATCACAAAACATCAGGTTCCTTTGGTAGTGAAAGGCGCTGTTCATATTTTGATCAATACTCCACAGGTGATACATAATTCAGTCTAAAGCAGACGTGACATTCATTTATCTTCATGACATTGAGTGACTTGGTGCTATTTCAACACTTACACCTATAGCCCTGGATTACAAAAACAGAGTTTTTTAGTCTTGTGTAGAATTAGAAACTAAATTGATAAGGCTCTATTTTTAGCTCGTTCCAGGCAAATTATCTCTGTATTAGTGTCAAAATACTAAAACAACACAATATCAAACATAGATTCTCTTTTTACAATTGTAGTGTTTTTTAAAAAATTCACTAGTTCCTGCCCCCTTCAGAGAGTTTCCTAGGAAACTTTAATATTCATAATGTGCTTCAGCATCTCCTTTTACATTATCTGAAGTCCAAAACCCTATATGTTGCTAGATGTCAGTTAATATCAATTTACACTTTGTTTTGCAACAAGAAGTGATAAAGGAAAAATCAACAAGTAACCACATGATGTCAGTGGCTTTTTTCTTGGCACTTCAAAAGTATTTGATTTTGTGTGAAGCTAATGTTATACCTCTCTAGACTAGGAACTCAACCTTGGTTCCTTTGAAATATGCTTATTTTTATCGATCGCTGAGTGTACTGCTAGTGTGGTTCATACTGAGAGCTGGCCTTCAGGCATCATGAATTCCTGTTTCTATTTTCCCAAACCTACATAAATAGTTGCTCTAGGTAATAACTTTGTACTTTATCTGAAGGCCATAGAAATTTGAAAGTACACATACAACTCAAAATTTTAGAAATTAAGAATGATAATTTTACAAAGTAAACTCTTCTCACAATTTCATTGGCTGGAAATGGGAATATGTCAATTAAAGTTCTCTCAAACCACTCCCAGTCACCTCTGACTTTTCCAAGAACCCTGGAGTTCCTATGGATACACCCACTTCCACAAAGGGCACCATCTCTGAATGAGGTTTCAGAGCTCCATATTCAACTGTGATTAAGAAATAATAAATGGATAAGTCCAGATATGAACAATTCATGGGTATTAAATGATAGGCTGTTCTGAGTAGAGGGATGGATGACTTGAAACATGAGTAACAGGTGGCCTATTAAATCCATGTTGTATATGTCACAAGCTTGCAAGTCACATGGTAGCTAGCTTAATAGAGCGGTTGTAGAATGCTGATGCTTAAGTAACTCTTACACAGTAGCCTAAGCAACACAGTGCCATACCACAATATCTCTCCCATTGTATTATATTGTTATCATCTCCAGAGACAATGTACTATCACCTCAATAAACTGTAGTATCACAACAAGAAGAGTAATATGAGATAGTCTATGAAAATATAATTTGGAAGAGAGAACATTCATTTAAATATTATAATGTACTTTTACGCTTGCTTTTAAAATCTTTTTTCCTTAATCTCTTTTGATGCCTAATTTATAAGCTAACTATATCATATGCATGTTCATGCAGGAAAAACACAATGTGTCTGTGGCTCAGTACCATGTGCAGTTGTGTGTATCCACTAGGAATGTAGCAATTTCTCTGGAGACAAGGAGGGCCTTTGTATTAATTCCTTATTTAGGTGATGGTCCTTAGATCAGTGTCATATCTGTGTGAATAATTTTATTTAGTTTTAAAATGATTTGAAAATGAATATGTATGCTAAATTGGTACTCTTGGAAAGCAGTAACTGAAATGTGATAGACTCTGTATGTATTATCTAAAGCATTTATAGACTGTGTCAGGCCTTCCCTCCTATGAGGGTATCACTATTGCTAGCTGATGTGTTACATGCTCTGTCAGCTTTCTTTTCTTCTCTTATGACACTTTCATGTCAGTATCTTTTGAGGACCTGTCCCGTTTACCACATTCCTGGGCCTTTACTCTCAAGACTCCTTGATGTCTGTGATGTCTGACGTAGCTTCCTCTCTACTCACCTTTGGCCATAGTCTCTTCCTCCTCTAGCTGTTTATGATGACTTGAATTTGCTCCTCTGCCCTTACCTCTCCCCAGTATGTGAAGCATTTATATTTATTTAGCTCTTGTCAGTTTAGAAGTTTCAGGAGCAACTCAACTTCAGCTGGTTCAAAGAAGTGTCTGGCCTACATGCTTTGACTGTTTTGATCTGCTCTTTTCTTGTGTGCTGCTTACACTGTGTTCTCCTGCTGTTTGTGTGGACTACCTTCTTCAGGTTGGAACGATGTAGGTTTTCATTCTTGCGTTAATCTCAAACGCGTATTTTCTTCAACAAGGACAATAACGATGGTGCTAATAGTGATGGTAACAATGACTAAGACTCCTATTGATCTTATAACAACTTAGCTCACACTCAGTAACTTATTTTATTACAATATACAGGCTGAAAGTCTGACCCTGTGCTTATTGGCGCTTTTAGGGGAGATACCCCACATCTTAGAGGCCAACTTCCTGTCTTGGCTCATGGTCTCTTCCTCCTTCAAGGTGAGGAGAGTCTGGTAGGAGTTTTCTCATGTTACATCACTCTGACACTGGTTTCTTTTCTATTTTCTGTTTTTAATTTTCAAAACCCTTGTCATTGCTCAGTAGACTTGGATAATCCAGTATGTTCCTCCCATCCCACAGTCACATGATCAGCAGCTCTACTTATTTGCCATTTTAATTCTCCTTTGTAAAAATGACCTAAAAAAGAAAGGAGCTGTGAGAATGAAAGCATCAGCATTATGGAAGGACCATATTTCTCTCTACCATAGTAGCTGATGGTTATTTACAACTTGCCATTTACAGGGAATGAATGATACACATGTATTAATTCACACAGTAAAGAATGTGTACGTGCTGAGATTTTGACACCTTATTTGTAATTTTAGCACGGCATCCTAATGTTTTTTTCCCCTGAATGGTAGCAGAAGACATGAAACTCGTAGACCAGAAACAAAACACTTTGCTATTTCTCCTGGAATAGAAGTATTAGGCTGTGTGTGTGTGTGTGTGTGTGTGTGTGTGTGTGTGTGTGTGTGTGTGTGTGTGTGTTTCTGAGTGTCTGTACTTTGAGCATCAGTCACTAGAGTGACATAAAGAGGGCCAGGTGAGACCTGTATATACAGTAGGTTATACCGCAGATGAATGGCTCTGGGGCTAGAGACCTGGTTATTTAATATGATGGTATACGGACCTGCCCTTTGCTCTGGAGAGGACTAACATTCAATGCTATGTAAACATCTTTATTAAAAGGAGTGTGGGAAAACATCACCATATGTGTGGATCTTTGAAAATTGCATCCCACCAATTGCCCTCACAAGAACCCCATAAAATTATTTCAGGTGTGGGCAACATTATTTTTCAGGTGAGAAAAATAAAGGCAAGAAACATGAGCAGTGTGCTCAGTTAAGTGGCAGAAGTGAGTTCAGTTTAAGTTTCTGCTCTCTGCTGCACATTTGTTATTCCCGTCATCACTCCTCATACCTTATGTACTACACTGGAAGCGTCTTCATCTGTGCTTAGAGGCTGTGTGACGTCGTTACGTGATTGCATAACCCATTTGCTTTTTAGGTTTTTAAGAGTTTGAAAGGACTATGTCTTTATTGTTCAAGTTCATACGTCTAGCGTCCAGATCACTTTGGCCTATAGTAGGTTATAATAATTTATTTAGGGAGCAATTGCACACTATGTTAAGTTAGCAAAACCATATCTCCTCTAGGGTTTATAATCTCATCAGACATTGGGTCTTAGGTAGATACATGGTATAAGACATGACTTCCCTTCCATTGAGCTGACATTGGGTCTTAGGTAGATACATGGTATAAGACATGACTTCCCTTCCATTGAGCTGACAGTAACTAAATAGCTCTCGGTTATCATCAAGATATTAGTGATACTATTGCACTATTGGGCATATATGGTTGGGCATATATTTTGTAGGTCACAGGATTGCTGTTGAGGGAAAGAGTGCCAGTTTTATTCAAGGATAAACCTGTGAAAGACTACACATGCCCAAGTATTCGCCTCTACATCTATGTGCATATGTGCAGCACTAATTGGAGTCAGTAGGATATATAACTATATATTATACAAAATTATATATATACACATATAAACAGTGATGATTATAGAAGAGACATGAATTTGAGATGTGAGTGAAAAGGCCTGGGGCAAGTTTGGGGTGGTGAGAGGGTGGATATTATTAAAATGCATTGGACTGATGTTTGAAATTCTAAAATAAATTACTAAAAGTAATTTGAGAAATTTTATTAGAGTAAGTCCTTAGTTCAATTAAGTACACAGTTCTGTTCCAACACGAGGCAAAAAGTTTAGAATAATAACCATTTGAGACAATCTTACAACATCCATATTTTTGCCATTGCTTAATTAAATGAAATTATAAGTTGTAAACTTAGTATTGGATAAAAGCAATAAAACTCTTAAAGTAGGAAATGGATTTGCAATATTCTCTCAGAAAGAAATAGGAAATAAATTTCTCAGAAAGTCTGTAAACCCATCATTATTTTTGATAGTGAGTAGGCTTACAAAATATATGGTTGGAGTTTATTATTATGAAGAGAAAATTTAAAAAATTGGGGGCTTTATATTCAAATTATATATTCTTGCATAATAGATAACCTTTGATATATATAAAAAGTTATTGATGTTGGCTTGTTACCAGCTCCTACAGATGGGACCACATGGTTTATTCTCTGTGTTTGTGTCTTACCATAACCCTCAAAGCAAAGACAATGATTTATGACCACACTAGAGGCACAACAGTGAAAATGCATAAAACAATGAGGGAAGATAAAGCCAGACTAAGTTTAAAAAACTAAATGGGTGAGAGACTGACAAATGTGCTATATATATTCAGAAAAGTCCTTTGGCATAGAAATTCTTTCTCAGGGGAAAAAGAAAATTAAGCAACAGATGAAAAATGCTGCTTCTTTGCAATTGATACTAATAGGTAAGTGTTGAGTAAAAGTGATTACAGAAGTATCAATAAATAAATAAAAAAAAAAAAATAACAAAACAACCCCCTCAACAACCTTTGAGTATCTGGCAGGAAGAGTAGCAAAAACACTGAAAATGTATCGTGGTCTAATGTTAATTTAGGAGCATGCCGAAGCTTGGGAAGTAAAAAGCATGTGAATACAAGCAGTGCTGATGAAAACTCTGTCACAGGCCAAGATGTGGAGCTGAGCCTGGTCTCCTCCGAAGAGTATGCAAATACAAAGCCCATCAGGAGAAAAGTGGATTTTTCTTTGAAACTGTGAAGGACTAGTTCACTCACAGAATTTGAAGAACGCGTTCTGGAATCGCTAACTGCGAACTCCTCTTTATCAACCAAACCCATAGAAGCATTTATTAGGGAGTTAGGCTGTCTCTAAGAAAGTTCAAAAAACAAAGCAAAAATATCTATTCTTATAATACCAAATGGATAGCTTTACAAATTTCATTTTCTCAGCATTACTAAATAAATATCAACTTCTATCTTTATGAATATTAGCATTCCAAAAAAGGCATGTTATATTCAGGCATAAATAAAGACATGTATTTAGAGAGACTTGCATACATACATGACATCTTTTTCAAGTGCTAGCCATGGTGTAGACAAAAATCCAACGGTTTGGGTTTTGATGTAGTGTTCCTTTAAGTTTTCTTCCATGTCAATAATGATAGTGCCATGTTTTATGTGCTTTTAGGTGTGCCATATATTGATTTAAATTTTAAAATTTTAACTCAAAAATAAACTCTACAATGTGACATATTGACCCAAACTTTTCCTTTAGACTCATTTTCATCTTCTACCTAAAGGTTTTAATACAAATGATTCCCCAAGATGGAGAAGAAGGGGAAAACTGAGATGGCAATATGTTGATTTAGTATGCATTCTACCTAGAGCTAAGTGTTTACACCATCTACCAATTAATCTTCACAACTTGAAATGCAGGTACTGTTACAAGCTCTCATTTGTCAATGACAACATGAAAACGAAGAGAGACTGAACAATTAATTCAAGATCCCATGGCTCATGGTGACAGGTCTGAGTTTGGATCCTAGGCACTGTGAGGTCTGAAACTTGAACCTGGAACCATTATGTCCACTGTTCTTTATTAAGAAAGCCTGTGTAGAACAGTCATAGGGGAGGGGAATAATGGGAAAATGGGGGGGGGGAATGGGAGGATACAAGGGATGGGATAACATTGAGATGTAACAAGAATAAATTAATAAAGAAAAAAAAAAAAAAAAGAAAAAGAAAGCCTGTGTAGGAGAGCTTGGGGGAAAACTCTTGCCTTGTGAGTAAGATGCTGCTAGTATGCAGTGTAAAAGAAAGTGCTGATGATAAAGTTTAAAGGTGAAGCCAAGTAAAAAAGCAGAGGCAAGAGTTGGAACTAAAGACTGAAGACTGGTGAATAAGATAGATTTGAGTTGGAATGACCAAGGTAAAGAGTTTGGATTCTGTCTGATACTCCAAAGAGAACACAGCTAAATGGAAATTAAACTAGGAGCAAAGATGTGACTAAGAGCATAAGGGCAGCAGAGCCCTTCCTGTGGAAAATTCCTTGCATGGAATTGATATCTGGGCATGAAAAAGTAATGTCTCACTCTCAGATGATTATCTTAATAGCTACACATCTGTGTATCTTGGAGATGTATGCTGAGCTTGCAGCTAGCAACGCCGAGCATGAGTTGTCATCAATAGGAAAGCTATTCAGCTGTTTGAAAATTATTTTTGTGAACATCAGTCACTGGGCTAGTGTTTTTGTTTTCTTTTTTCTTATTCTTTCTTTGTCTTTCATATTTTCTTTTTCCCTTCTTTCTTTTTCTTTCTTGTTTTTTTCCTCTTCATTCATTTAGTTTATGAGCAAATGTATGTTTGTGGATGCAAAATTACAGCAGCACACCTGTGGAGGTCAGTAGGCAACTTTTGGCTGTCTCTTCCCTTTACAATATGGGTCCTAAGGAATGGAACACAAGCCCTCAGGTTTGTTGGCAAGTGCCCTTACCTACTGAGATGTCTGTCAGTTTCCAACATTTCTTTCCTTGCCTTTAAACCTCATACCTTCCAAGGACTTTATCTTTAAAAAACCCAAGACTTATTTGTATTATGTGTGTGTGTGTGTGTGTGTGTGTGTGTGTGTGTGTGTGTGTATACACGTGCACACATGCGCATGAGTGAATGCAGGTGTCCATTGATGCCAGAGCTGTCAGTTCTTCTTGTAGCTAGAATAACAGGTGATTGTCAATCACATCACATGAATTCTGGGAACCAAACGTGCATCCTATGCTAGAGTGGTACATGCCTCTAAGTTCTAAGCTATTTCTCCAGCCCCTCTCTCCTTTTCAGATTAAGCGTTACAGGCACAGATAATGGACCACTGAACCAGCTAGGGATTATCTTACTCTTTTAACAAATCTGGATAAAGAAATTGATACAAAATCAACATGAACTGGTGAGTTTGGGTGTGTCTATCTAGAAGTCTGACATTGGCAGATAGAGAAATATTGAAAGTTAAAGCCAAGGCTTCAGAGACTAAAGGGACAATGTCATGAAAGAGAAGAATGATTGATCAATATCTGAAGTCATGGTCAACAACCATTCTGTTTTTTACTCTTAGACAGAGTGTGGAGCATGTGCCAAATCACTCAGCAGTGTTTCTGAACTTCAGGATCATAGCCTTTCATGCTGGGGTGAGGACTGAGTAATCCAAGACTGAACACCCTTTCCTCTATTCACTATCTGTTTTAACCCGAGGGCTCAGTGTGATTGTGGAAGTGGAGAGAGGCCTTATGATGCACGCATTTCATTTGCTAGTGGTTATTTAATAGAGTATACTAGAGCATGTGTCTAGCCAATGTGGTAATGTATCAGAAAGGTGACCATCGTCTTAGCACTGAAGCTAATGCAGGAGACTGGTTTGCTGTTGCTCTGCATTGGCTGACTGCATTTGATGGCCTTTGGGTTTCAGGATTCTACCTACACGGTTCTCTCATGGGACTAGAACAATGTTTCATGGTGACTGTCTTTCCCCAGAGTTCAAAAGAAGGATTCCAAAGAAATATCTAGTTAAAAAAAAAAAAACTTTAACCATATTTTAAAAAGTGGAAGTGAGGGCCTATTCAAGAAATCACAGGTATGTTTGGGGCCTAACAGACAACAGTCCATCTTAGACATTTTAATTTAAACGTCATAGCATGTGTTTGCTTATGTGGGTGGTAACGGTGACTTTAGGTTAGATGAGAAGAGTAAAAGAACAAAAAGGAAGCATTAGGTCAACTGCCTTCCTCTGACTGTGTTGCTGTAATAACATTCCTGCGTCTTAACAGAAATCTGTTTCTCGCAGTTCTAGAAGCTGGAAAACACAAGTTAAGGTAGTGGTGTATTTGATATTTGATAAGGGCTGTGCTCTGACTCTAAAATAATACCTTGATGTTGCTGTCTTCCCGAGTAGACAGCATGTAATCACAGAACAAAAGGGATAGGAGAGGCAAATTTAACCACTCAAGCTCCTAAAAGGTAGTGCTAAGTGTCCAACCTGTGGGCTCATGCGATGTATGTGCCTTAAAAGAGCTACGGATGTGGTCTAAGACAAGGCCATATTTAAAACATGAATGTTGCATATATATAATTTTTAATTGGTCAGGAGCATGAACGTTGCAGATGACAGTGCTGCATGCTGCAATGTAAAAAAATTGATACACTTGTGACTAATCTGCTCCTAAGGACAGAGTCTTCATGGCTAGTTGTTTGTAAATTACTCTCCTCTCAATACCATGACAGGGAAGCTTTTGAAAATAATGTGAATTTTGGATGGGGTACAGTGGAGCTTATAATGAGCAGAGTTTGGCTCAGACCATAATGAAATTCAAGCACACAGACAGCTTGCACAGAAATTACAAGTGGAGATTCTGAAATTTCTCCCTAAAGTCCCAACAACAAGAAAGTTAAAAAACAAACAAACAAACAAACAAAAAAACACAAAATAAAGTGACAACAAAAAGATTCAATCTGAGAAACTAGAGAAAACATGGGCTTCCTGCTGTTATCAGTGGACCAACAGAAATTCCGGAATAAAACAAAAATTGTGGAGCATGTCTGTGGTTTTGTGACTTCCCTCATGCTGGTGTGGCAGAGGCACTGTAATATACCAGGGTCCTGAGGAGGGGAGAGAGCAGTGACAGATACTTATGCTGATTTAGGCCACCACATTCATTAAAATTATATAATTTTTCTCCCTCTAGCTATAATTTTGTAGATAGTAGTTATTTGGGAGAACAATATATATAATTATCTTTAGAACTTTAAATTTTTAAGTAAATTGTAATCTGAAATGTGAAATTCTTTGCTTTCAAGGTACATTGGAAAATTATAGGTGCATTTTCCATGTTTTTTATTTTAATTTATTATAATTTATTCAGATTACACCCTGAATGTTATCACTCACCTGTATCTTCCTATTCCCACCCTTCCTCCCTCTTCTGCCCTATTCTCCTCCCCTAGACCTCTGACAGAAGGGACCTCCTCCCCCACCATATGACCACAGCCTATCAGGTCTCATCTGGATAGCCTGCTTTCCCCTTCCTCTGTGTGCCCACCTTGCCTCCCCACCAAGGGGAAGTGATAAAATCGGGGGGCACCAGAGGCAATCCCCACAACTGTGGAAAAAGAGCTGTCCATTGGGAGCTACAGAGCAGCAAACCTAGACCCCGGTGTTCAGACATAGGTACACATTTTTAGTGGATACTGTCTTATTATATTGCAAAATTAAAATAACTTAATTCAATATGAGTGAGCATTACATGCTTCAAATAAGCAGAATATTGCTTCAGTTACTAACATCCTTAACAAAGTAGTTTCAATGAGGTATACCACATGGGTATATTTTGCGTACAACTTGATGCTTTAATGTATACATACCCATGTCTATATGGACACCCTGACTCCAAAATGGCTCCTAGTGCTATGCTGTAGCAGCTCTCATATTCGTCCCTAGCCACTTACGGATCTCTATTACTATAGATCAGCTTGCATTTCTAGGAATTTTACACAAATAAGATTAGTCATACAGCATGCATTCTTTTAATTTTAAAAAATGCAGTGCACTGTTTTGGGGCTTACTCATGCTGGGTTCTGCTCCAATGGTCCATTCATTTTGGTTACTGGTGAGTAGAGGGCATTTTACTGTTTGTCTGTTGATGGGCTGATTTTTAGGTTCTGAAATGTGGGATTTTATGGTACTTTGAACACATAAGTCTTTGTGTCTATATATATATGTGTGTGTGTGTGTGTGTGTGTGTGTGTGTGTGTGTGTGTGTGTGTGATGTGAATAATTTCTCAAATATAATATCCTCTGAGATTCTTCAGTTTATGAAGGGTTATGGATATAGTCCTTTGCTAAGTTATTTGACCTATTCCCCAACATGTTATAATAGAGATTATTATACCAAACTCGGGAATGGTCACTTTCTCTTTCTTTTACCTCCTCTGTTGCCCATATTTTCCCACATCTAATGTCTTCCCATATCTCTACCTAAGAAGCTTCCCATGACTACAGCTTATGACTCCTTCCCTCCACTGACTGAATTTTTCCTATTTGTTAAAATCCTTGCTTGGTTTACTTGTGACACTGTTGTCCAGACTTCAGTGCTTCCATATATTTGGATGCTGGCATAAAACCATAAGCCAGCGATGCCTAAAACTTTGGTACCAACAGAATACTTTAGTACCCATCCTCTCGTCATATTTATTTTAAATTCATTTGCTTTTTAGTGTGTGTGTATGTGTTGGTGTCAGTGTCACATGTAGGAGTTTTATGGCACTGTACGTGAAGATCAGAAATCTAATTCTTTGGATGTTACTCCTCAGGAAGCACTCACTTTGTCTTTTGGGATGGAGTTTCTCACTGTGGGCTAGAAGTCACTGTGGGCTGGCCGACCTACTGGCCTCACGAATCTACCTGCTTCTACTTAAAGTCTATTCATACTTAGGCAACGTCATCAAGTATGTTAAGTGGGTGCATTCACCTGTTAGATACGTCCCCTAGGCACTAGTTCTGTGGTCTGTAGCTCTCCTTTTCTACAGTGCCGACACATCAGCTTCCAATGTGTTTTGGTCCAACATACTTGTCACTTGCCCAGCTGAGCACTGCGGTGTTTTTATCCTCCTTCAGCGCGCACTTGCTCAGGTCTTCAAATAGGCTGGCCTCTCATTGCTCACAGGCCAGGTATGGGAGATTACATTGGAGAGGCCTGCTTTGTCCATGCCTCCCACGCTTATTCATCCTGTAACTTTCATAATGGAATATATTTCCTAGCACTTAATAGCCACTACATGTCTTTCTTTCACGTACTACTTGTTAGCTGACTTTCTCCATGCACAAGCACTGCCATGTAGAAAGTAAGGAGCTTGAGGAACAGACCAAACCAATACTTATAGGAAGGCAGTGCCCAGTGTTTGCAGTATACATTGGTGCATATGTGACTTCGTTTTGTTAATGAAAATCCCATGAAAGAACAGATTAATCCACATGCCTACTGGTCCTGGTCACTGTTTGAACCCCAATAAATAGTATTTTTTTTCCCAAGAATCTCCCAAACAGATATTCTTCTTTTCTCTCATAGTATTTTAAATATTTTATTTTATTTTTCTTTGTTAGTTATAGTTGTAGTTGTCATGTCTTCATTTTTAGTTTTAACTGTAATGAAATTAGGGTGTATATTTGACTTTCACACATCTTTCAGATTTCAGAACATCGCCCAAACTGAAAAGATATTTGTGAATTCCGATATTAAAAAAAAATCAGTGGTAATCTAAGAGTGTTGACTATTCTATTTAATTGTTTGTTGTGAAATATTTAAAGCATATGTAAAAGGATGAATACTATTATGCTAACACCAATGTACTCACTACTGGCTTTCAAACATTGATATGAGGACATTAATTCCTCATGTGGCCGCCCTACAGCCTTTTCCCTTTCTTTCTCCTCAGGAGCAACCATGAACCCAAACTTGAAGTTAATGCCTTTATCGTTGCCTCCTGTGTGTATTGGCGTGGATATTTTCTATTATTATCTCTGTCAGCCCTGCATGTGTGAAGATGTGTATACACTACGCAGTATTATTGTGAATGTTTCTAGTGACCATGGGGGCCATCTTATACCTTCTTTCCTTGTTATTGTGTCTGTCAGGTCATCTGTGTTGATGCCTGTAATGGGAGAACCCAGTTTTGAGGTCGCTTACTTTAATAGCTCTGTAATATTCCTTTATGGAGTGCTTTTTATAGCTTCTCTGTGTATTATCTTGGTGAAAAGGCACTTAATTTCCCCTTTCCACTTTTGGAAACAATACTATAATAAACAATTCTCAAACAATTTATTGGTAGCCTTGGAATACATCAGGCCATTTCTGATAAAGATTTCCATTTTGGAGTGAGGGTACTAATTATGATTAAGAACACAGGTTTAGGATCCAAGGTTCAAATCCTTGGTGGCCTTTACTAGCGCTTCCAGGAGGCAGTGAGTGCCAGCTATTTTCTACTCTCAGTGTGTGTGCCTTACCTCAGCCCTTGGCATCACAGTGGACGAGGCATCCGTGTTTTTGGCACTGCTGTGTACTGCCAGGGCCAGTTTCCAGCCGCCACTGCTGCTTTTGGAGCCAGAGACCAGCAGGTCCATAGTTTTGTGGAATAACTACTTCGCATTCAGGGTCCACTTCGGATCCATTGAGAGGTTTATTTTTTAAGCCTGGGGATTAGTTTTTTTTTTCTTTTTAAATAATTTTATTTACCATTTCAGTGAGTCTGGTGCAGGGTGAGGGAGAGAAACATGAACTTCTTTTGCTCACCATAATCAGAAGTTGATCATACTTGGACGACCTTTTAAAATAAGCACACATTTTTAGACTCATCTAATCATGGATTTCTTTTTCCGAGCTGGAAGGCATTTTAAAGAAAAGGCCGATAACCTTATTTTATAGGTGAGGGAATTGCGGTCCCGAGAAACTAAGTGATTTACGGATGTCACATCTGTGGTTGATGGTGGCAAGCCCAGACTGAAGCCCATGGGTCCCCTCTATTTTCCCTTTGCCACCCCATCCACTGTCACAGTTTTCCCTAAGATTAAATGTAGCATTTTATTTTATTTTTAACAGTACTAAAAAGAATGTACAGGAATTTAAGAAATTAGAAAACCAATGACACCGCATCTTAAAGCTAACATGAAATGTTTTCTCTGAGGTATATTTGAGATAAAAAGTGATGATGCCCTCAACTCCTGAACTCAGCTGACTATCTTTTCATTAGAAGGCACAACGCCTTTGACTCTGGGTTCTGGCTGCATTTCTGATTTTCTGAAACTTATTAGAGTGATGGGCCCATCAATAACGTTGCGGATGGGATGTGTCCAGCCACCTGGAGTGCCGGGCCTGAGGATGAACTGTGATGAGTGAATATGACCCGCATCGATAGTGAGAGCTTATATTTCTACTGTCATGTAGAGATAGCTTAGTGTTTAGTTAGAAAAGTAATACAGAGCAAGTAGCTCCTGTTATTAGGATTTCTGAACTTTCTAGGCTATGAAATTTAGGATCTAGTGTCGTTAAACCTTTTGGAACTGTTTTATTCTCTTTCCAGATCTTCTAGCCGTGCCTAAGCATCCTTATGCTGCCATGGAGAACTGGGGACTAAGTATTTTTGTGGAACAAAGAATACTGCTGGATCCCAGTGTTTCATCTATTTCTTATTTGCTGGATGTCACCATGGTCATTGTTCATGAAATATGTCACCAGGTACGGGAAAAGGAACAGGTGTAAGTATAATGCGAAACTGTCTAGAATGTGGGGTGACTTCCGGACATCCAGAGGTGGAACTTGGTTTGTATCCTCCCATCTGTTTTAAACAAAGCAATGTGCAGTTTCTCTGCATGACATATAATTTTTTTTTTTCTCCTCAGATGATAAGGTGAACACTCATACACAAACTGATGGTATCGAGTAAGCAACTGCCACTGGGTCTTGTTAAAATGTGTGATTTAGTGGCTGTTCCTTCAGATCCCCTGTATAGTTGCTGGTCAGCCATGCTTTCATTTCTTTGATTATTAGTGTGTGTATATGGTAAGTGCAGTGAGAGAAAGGATTTATTGCGTTGTGTATATGTCAGAATATGTTTTAGCCAAAACCAGTTTGTTAATCTTCTTTCCCCACCATGTAGACGCATGGGAAGCCTTTTCACTAATGCAGCTACAGACTCTTTGTTCTCAAATGAGTGATTTTTTTAAACTTGGCATAGTTAAAAATTCATATGTAAATTGGACAATTCTATCGTGAAGATAAGATAAAAAATTAATGTCATTTGGATTTTATGAACTTTCGTTCTGGGGGAAGGTAGTAGAATGCTACTTTGCAACACTTGTTACATCTTAAATTTAGTGAGAAAAATGACTGAAAACAGACATTGCGAATAGGAAGCCATGCCCAATGTACTTGCTAGAAACGTTTGGTACCATTTACACTTTAAACTCCACAAATATTTCACTGTGGTGCAGTGTGACTTTATGTACTATTTAGTCCAAGTCCCCAAGGGATCCATGTAAAAAATGCTGAGAGTGAAAAAAGGTGAGCAGTTCAATGCTTATAAATGAATCTGATTTAATGAGGTCTACACTGAGTAACTGCTTGCCGGAGTAACTGTTGCACTTGCAGTGAACCAGTGAGAGCGTTGGACCCTATGCTTACCAAGCCACACCGGATTCTGACCTCAGGTTCCAGAGGAGCCAGTGCAGGTGTAGCGGGGGTCCCTCAGAGCTAGAGTGGTTTCCCTCTTGACTTATAGTTCTGAGGCAAATGTAATTTCCTTTGGGGGTATTCTTGCAAGTAGTGTTAGGGCTGTGGTCCTGTTGGAAGAAATCACAATGGTGCACTGGAATTGGTGAGGGCTCTGCACTTCCCATAGTTCTTAGTATGTGTTCATTTCCTGTGGTATCTCACTTACCATGAAGAAGTGAAACCAAAGCTTAGAGACACATGTGTCACGATTTTCACTGTGATTGTCACATTTGGTTTCTCTATTATCCCCCACACCTATTTATTGTCACAGTTCTGAAGATGGGTTGTATTCTGGATACAGTGGGGGAAAAAAAACCACTGAAAACGGAGGCTATCTGGCCACTGCCTTATTTGGAGCTATCTTTTCTTTATATTTGAATTAAAGAGTCCTTAAAGGAAACGATACTTTATTATTAACAGCAAAACACTTGGTCAGGTCCCCAAGCTATCCTTGTGATGACAAAGTTCCGTATGATCTAGTATGTCTTTATCTGTCGAGACTGTTTTGTTCTTCTGTCTACATGGTCAGCCAGAGTCCAGCTTTCCATATCTTCTGGTTCTCTAGGAATGTATTCCCACACAGTCTTCCCTCCGTGGCATACTCATATCTGATGTCTGCCTGGAATATTCTTGCCCAAGGCTATCTTATGGCTGGCTCCTTGTGACAAGTTTCAGTGAAATTGACATCTGTTTAGGGAATGACTTAGCTGGTGCAATCACAAGCAGTCCCATCTTCCTCCCTCTGCCACTTTCTAAAGATTTGAATGCATGCTGTTAGTTGTTATTTTTACATAATTTTCCATGGATAATAATTGTCACCTGTATGAGAATGTACATTATTTATGTTTTATTTTCTATTGAGTTTCAAGTCTTTTTGAATGCTTGTAATACATTTTTAGATAAAAAGATAAAGGTTTCAGAGAAGTGTGTTGCTATTTAATCAAAACACCAATTAAAACCTTTCCATGAGCTGTGTCAGGTTTTATTGTCTTTATTCCTATTTATCATGACAGTCTAGCATGGAGGGTCTTCAGACCTTTGGTTGCTTTCTCCAGTCAATATGGTGTCTGATTTGCCTGTGCCTCAGAGGGAGATGTTTCGTTATCTCTCAATGAGCTGCTCACTACCTCTTTTGGCAGCTCTTCTGGACCACCAGCTAGGGTCTTTTGCATCTCCAGAGGATGCCAGCTACTCTTAATTTCTATTCATTCATCCTATGCTGTCCCCGCAATGTCACAAGAATCAAGTCTTTTTTTCCTTCTGTACAATGGCCTTCCAATCTCTGAAGACAGTTGTCACTAGCTTCGATTCCCAGGTCCTTTCGTCACCAACTTAAGTATTCACATTGGGTTCCTTGATTGTTATTTTGTTCTTCACTGAGCACATTCATAAAATATGAGTGTTATCCAAGTAGTCGCGTTACTCACTACAGTCTTGGCATAACCCATTTTCAGATGACAAAATTGACTTGGGAATGACTCCCAGTTACGATAGTCACAGTGTAGTCTGTCCAAGTTTTCGATGAAATCATTCTGAGATTGACGCTGCTTCTCTTTTACTTTTTCTGATGAGCATTCATTCCGTCCCTCCAGTGGTTTGGTGACCTTGTGACCCCAGTGTGGTGGGAAGATGTGTGGTTGAAGGAAGGCTTTGCTCACTACTTTGAATTTGTGGGTACAGACTACCTCTACCCTGCCTGGAACATGGTAAGTGTCCTTTTCTCTAATTATATGGAATTCCCGAGAGAAAGGTTGAGATGCTATGCACCATGTTTATTTCAACATTAGAGACACCTGAAAGCACTGGTCAGAGCATGGAAGAAGTCTTCTGCAAATAAAGAAAAATGAACCAGAATTTATTATTTTTTTTATTAATTTATTCTTGTTACATCTCAATGTTTATCCCATCCCTTGTATCCTCCCATTCCTCCCCCGCCCCATTTTCCCATTATTCCCCTCCCCTATGACTGTTCCTGAGGGGGATTACCTCCCCCTGTATATTCTCATAGGGTATCAAGTCTCTTCTTGGCTACCTGCTGTCCTTCCTCTGAGTGCCACCAGGTCTCCCCCTCCAGGGGACATGGTCAAATGTGAGGCACCATAGTAAGTGAGAAAGTCATATCACACTCTCCACTCAACTGTGGAGAATGTTCTGACCATTGGCTAGATCTGGGAAGGGGTTTAAAGTTTACCTCCTGTGTTGTCCTTGGATGGTGCCTTAGTTTGAGCGGGACCCCTGGGCCCAAATCTGCCTATCATATTGTTCTAATTGTAGATTTCTAGGAAGTTACCTTTTGTTAAAAGACATTGAATAAAATCTGACTTGTTAATATATTGCCTTCAAAGTGCCACAGCTTAACTTAATAGAAGCATTTTAAATTGCAGAATTTTATAATATAAATAAATTATCCTTTAAAATGGAGAAGTTTACTGTAAGTAATATGTGATATTTTAGGTATAGGGGTATTTTGAAAATGAAAAATGAGAAGGTAATATTACCTTTAAGACATGAAACATACTGATTAGATTAAGTATTATGATGTGTCATTGCTATCAATAGGTATATTTTAGGATTAGGTAACTTTATAATATATAAGCTTACTTACTTTTAGCATTGTACATGTTATATTCATGCTTTAGGAATGTTATGGACTATGAACTCTGGTAGGACTCTCTATGCCCCAAGCTGTGGTGTTTTAAATCTCTCCAAAATAAAGAGAGGACTATGTGGTTTTTATTTTTGTCTTTTTATATTAGTTTTTCATTTTATATAAGTTTCCGTTTATCTATAGTTGACTGTTTTGCTATTGAATAGAACATATATATTGTTTTAGAGCTCAATACTAATATTAACATGAAATTTATTTTAATTGGTATTAATACATTGAATAATTTCAGTGTACCACAATTAACTTTTAGAGGCTAAAATTTAGCTTTTAGAAGCTCAAATTTAACATATATATGTATATATACTTATATATTCATATATGTATATATATCATTGACTGCCCTATAGACATATTTACACATTTACTGGGACAATTCTACAATTTATTTATTTTACATTCATGAAATGATCAGTGTGACCTATACCATAAGTATATCTGTCACTTATGAAAGGATTTTTACAGTCATAGTATTATTTTGAGATAAATACACTTAAGATAAAATGTTTTCTTTTAGCAAATTGTTAGTGTAGAACCTAGTGAGGGCAGCTAACGGGACAACAGTGTACCATTGCTCCTGTGACTTACTCTTCTTTCATAGCTTAAAGAAACTTTGTGTCCTTTGTGCAGCATCTTGGATCTTCCTTCAACCTGCTTTTGCCAAACCTAGTCTCTACTTCCATATATTCCATTATTTTGGATTTTGCATACTCAATGAGTTTGTGAAGCATTAATCTGCACCTGGCTTGTTTCACTTAGCATGATGTCATGGTCCACTCATGATGTCATAGGTGTTAGTATTGTCTTCTACTTTAAAGGCTGAATCTTCCATCATGTGCTCAACCACATTTTTCCTTGTACATCCACCTAACAGTGGTCATTTTGAGATCATGTTCTCCTATATGCTTATAATGGTCTCTTTTGAACTTTAAGTCAATAATAACGGATGATCATCCAACTGTCATCCTTCCCTTTATGACTCACAGAGCTGGAAACCCAAAATTCAAACTTCAAAATTATCGCAAAGCAGTACATTTTCTACGCCAAATTCAGCTGATGTCTACTGAAGAAAAAGGCGGGGTTAATTTATTTCTTAGAGGAAAAAAGTTACACTAATAACACGTTATCAATGGGCTTTAGCTATATACTTGCATTTCTGCCCATATTTTACATATGTAGCATGTTGGTGTTCTAGTTTCATATTTATGATGCAATGTAAAATAATGTTATTTGAAGCATTTCATGACAACATGGAAGTAAGTAAGAACTGTGGCTAGTGCTGGGGTTGTGGCTTAGTTGTAGGATGTATGGTTACCATTCAGCTCAGTGGTAGCGTGCTTGCCTAGAATGCCCAAGGCCTTTTGCTTAATCTCCAAAACTGAAAAGTCAAGAAGATCAGTAAACTGAAAGCTCGTAAAGAATTGAATAGTCACTGCTACTATACAATATTATCAGGAGTATTCACTAACAAATATGAAATTTTAATACTTCAGTGTTTACGAGTATTGAAACATCTCCAAAGGTAGCTTTTGGATTTTAGATGACTTTAAACCAGCTTTAAAATTTTCATTATGTGCTGGACTATCACCAATTTATAATTTAATTATGTCTCAATATTAAAATATGTTCTTATTACACATGACATGTCGCCCATATAGGTAAGGCTTTTTAAAAAGCTCGTTCAACTGCTTGTAATAAAGTCCGCTCTGTTCATCATTGTGAAATGTACATCTTAGATTAAAGAGTAATCAGTAGAATTGTACGTGGGGTGAAAACAGATAGAGTTTGATGGTTTTAAGCATGCCGTATAGCCTTGCTTTCAATCCCCTTAGATTTTTGTCTTGAAATGTTTTGTGTGTTCTATTAGCTATATTAGGAATGCAAATCATAGTGGGTTTTGAAAATGATCATAAAGTATAGTTGATGTATTACAACCCTTGTCTTTTTGTAGGTTAAATACTGGAAACATGAGAACCTTGAGGTGTTAAGATATAAGATTTTATTTATTGTGAGTCAATATATTACTTGTGAATTAGTAATGGTACAGTTACAGGGGCTCAGAAAGTTTATCATATCAGACTAAGAAATCAAAGAACGCTCCCTTACAATTAAAAGTGAGTAGAAACAAATGTTCTTCATTTTCAGTTTTTAAAAATGCCAATGCTTTCTGATCTTTGGTAACCTTTTGTTTTTAGGAATTGTGCTTTTAACTTAATTAAATTTTTCAACATGCTAAACTCAGAAAACCCACAATAAGAAATTCTATGTAAAGTCTGTTCCCCCATTAAACAGTAATGTTTTCTTTGAAAAATAAAATTTCAAGAATAAGTTAGCCACATAAATAAGAAAGGCTGTCAAGTGTCGGCACGGCTGTGCCAGCTCTATTTCTCATAATGGCATCAGCGAAAGAGTGAAAGAAACAGTTCACAGAGTAAGAGCAATGGCTTAGTGAGCAGTGACTCAGTGTCCTGGCATGTGCAGAAGCTCTTCTGTGAGTGCATGTCTCGGGCTGCACCAGAGCTGAGCTGAAAATAGAAAAGCCAGAAGCCAGGCTCATGTCAGGAGTAAAGACATTCGTTTGTGTTTAATCTCAAAAACCAGTGCTTTTGATCATTTTTAGACATCAGGACTGAAACATTGAGGTAGAGTTACAATTTGCTAGGGACATTACTGTAATGATATACCCTGCATAGGACAGCAATAAAGAATCCCAGAATTATATGGTATTGTTAAGGATCTCTGTTCTGATTTGGGCTGACAGCCGTGCTTAGCTAAGAATTGGAGGCTGTGATTATGTGAGTGGCCACATGTTTTCAGAACCAGTAGTCAATACTAAAGCAACCAGCTTTTACATTACAACTACTATGTGGAATTAAAAAATGCAATAGTATCCATCTCCCGTTGGGGAACATATCTGAATTCTGCCTTTTATAGATATGAGTCCTTATGGGTGGTATGATGTAAGGTCAGAAGAACAGATTGGGAAAAAATCAACTCATAGTATAAGAAAAGAATTTATTAAGTCTTCATTTGAAATATGAGATAATTGTACTAAACACACTCCCCGCAATGCACAGGTTGAGAACCACTGCATTATACACGTGTCAGAAAACACCATGGTGTTTGAAAGAGATCACTTCTTAGCAAGGTGCAGACGGTCGAGGGTGTATTTCATGGGATGGGTTTTCCTTCTTGGGCTGATATAATTTTATCACTGTTGGATAGTGGGAACATTATTGGATGGTCTAAGCTCCAGGTTGGTATTGATGGACATTTACACTGAATTCTATTGCAACAGGAATTTAGCTTAGTGGCACAGCTATCACCTTGCACGTACCACGGCCTTACCTTGATCCCTATACTTAAGGGGGAAGAACACTGATATTTTCTCAGAAAGGACAAAAGGATAAACTGACATATTTTAATGTTCTTCAATACCTCTTGATCACTTTCATTTGAGAACAAGCCCATGATAACATAATTTTAATTCTGGAAAAGGAGATCAGTGAATTTTCCTCTGAGGAATCTCTTATTTATAGATGAGATTCTGATGTGTGCCAAGCCATACACCCAGAGTACATTACATAGGTTCTCATCATCATTTGTTTTAAATAGTTTTTAGGCACCCACTTCAGTCTCAGGACACTCTCTAAGAATGTACTTCAACTATGACTATTAGCCACAGGTCTCTGTTGGTTTATTAAAGAAATTAAACTGCCAGATAGCCTCTCATATCAGCAAGTGTAAAGTTACACACTGGTAAAGGATACAGATTGGGAATTTTCCCTAATTGTATAAAGAACACTAGGCATAAAGAAAATTATTAATGTAAATTAATCAACTAAACTTCTTTATGCTAAATGTTTAGAGCATCTTAAGTGTATTGCCTAAAGCTGTTAACAAATGTCCCCAGTAGTCTCTGACATAGGCAAAACTACTATAAGAAAAATGAACTCTGCCTTGAGGCCCATATCAATGTGGTAAAAATTATTCTCACATTTTAAATTATTTTATTTCATTCAAAAAGAAATAGGAAATCTTTGGTGAACTAAAATATTGAGAATACCAAGGTCTTCTTTTTGTTGTTTAAATATATATATATCTTAATTATTCTAACCCATGAAGGATAAGTGAAGAAAAGAGAAAAGAGTTTGATTAAGGTTGGTATTTTACTTGTTCCATGAGCTGTTCCGTTCTTACGCCCATATGTCACTGTGTGGCTGTATGGAAAATCCTGTCACATCCTTTTAAAGGCATTTAATATACATTACAATGAGAGTTGGCATAGCAATGCTATTGCCTGTAGTTGAGCAGAATAAGATATATTCACCTAGTAGCACTATGGGACAAGGGATAGGCCAAAATGATTATAAATTTTAGAATTTTACTTTGTAAATAATGGATGCCAAGGAAATACACCATGAACACTTGTGTTTGTGTGTTGTGACCAAGGTCCACGTAAAGCATTTGACTCGTCAAAAATGGGAATTATGGGGAAAATGAGAGGGAAGGAAGAATGGGAGGATACAAGGGATGGGATAACCACTGAGATGTAACAAGAATAAATTAATAAAAAAAAAAAAAAAAAGAAAAAATGGGAATTACAAGGTGATTCAATTGTGTTAATTGGATGATATTTTAATCTCAAGTGACTCTAAATGTGAAAAAAAAATTTAAAGACTTTCCGGCAAGTCTCAAGGGTCTGTGTCTTTTTTTTTTTTTTTTTTTTTTTAATTGGAAGTATTCTGAGAAAACATCAGATTGATTTCCAAACTGGTTGTACTAGTTTACATTCCCACAAGCAATGGAGGAGTGGTCCCCTTCCTCTTTGTGGGAATAGTCGCTGCCTCTGACATGGACTCTGTTGCCCACTCATTGATCATTTTCCCCTGGTGGGATGGCCTTGCCAGGCCACAGTGGAAGAGGACGCAGGCAGTCCTGATGAGACCTAATAGGCTGAGGTCAGATGGTAGCTGAAGAGGGCTACCCTTTCTAAGAAATAGGGAAGGCGGGAAAGAGAGAGAAAGGGAGGGTGGGACCAAGAGGAGATGAGGAAGGGGGATATAATTGGGATGTAAAGTGAATAAATTTAAAAATAAATAGCTTAAGAAAATGAACAATGAGAAAAAATCTGAAAATAGGTTTTCTTTCGTACAATATATTTTGATTATGTTTTAACCTTCACCGAGTCCTCCTCACATTCTTATCCATTAAAATCCACACCTTTATTGAGTTATCTTACTAGAAAACAAACAAGTGTATAAAAATAATAATAAAGTAAAAACAATCAAACCAGAAAAGGGCAAGACAATCAAGCAAAAAAGAAAAGAAAAGAAAAAAGAGCCAAATAAAAAGACAAGGAGAATACAAAGAGACTACAACAAATATTTTTACACATAGAAATCCCATTAAAAATTAGAAAAAAACCTTCCCAAAATACCATTGAGTTATTTTTGTGTTGTCCTGCCCTTACGTGTGTTTTATATACCCAGTGAGACACCATTGGAGAAAATTAATTTTTTTCTTTGGGAGTGGATCTGTGTCTCTTTCATCCCATTCAGTGACTTAAAAATGGTATTTATAGTAAAAAAACAAAACAAAACAAAAACAAACAAACAAAACAAAACAAAACAAAAAAACTAGAAATGAGTAGAAGGAGTGCATGCTCCAGTATCTTGGGGTCTTAAACTTGAAAATAACCCTTTTTTTTTTCTGCATCTTTAAAAAAACCCTCCCCTCTTCCATATGTAAGCCTGATTTTCAGCTAAAAGAAGAAGCCTTTAAAGATCAGAACAGCATCTTCTCTGCTGGGAACCATGCCTCCCTATTATGGGAGGGACTTGTCTCTTAGCATTAGTGCTAGCACTATTTACCATTTGTGGCTAATGGGCTTGCTGCAAAGAGGTGTCAGAGTGACCGTGAAAATAGTACCTCGCGCCCTGGAGTTGCAAGTGTCATATCTGAATCAGCATTAGTGCACTGATGCCCTGATGCTCCACATACCAAGAGTTAGACTAGACCTTAAACAGGGATCAAACACGGACAGTCTAGGAACAATGGCAGTGTTAGACGTGAACCTGGGCCTTGGATCCTAGCTCACAGTGGGTACAGGGAAAAGGAGACTCTACTGAATTCCACTTAGAATAGCATTTGTGTTCAATACCTTAACACTTATAGGTAGTGCTCATTGTGACTACTACAATAAGACGATGTACTCACACCCCACTTTAGGTTGGTCTGCTTCTTTTTACAGGAACATCTTCTGCTAGTGGACCTCTTTGACAATTGTTAGAAGTATCAGGAAAGCTACTCATCTGTGGACGTTTTAAGCATATTAATTGGATTACCTTTATAGCTTTAAAACACTTTAATTTCTGCAGTTTCCTCTCCCTCCCCTCCTCTCAGCCTCTCCTCTCACTTTCCCTCTTTCTCCATCCACTCCATTTTTCCTCAGAAAAGGGCAGGCCTCCCATGGATAGCAATTAACTATGGCATATCAAGTTGCAGTAAGACTAGGCATATCTTCTCCTATTAAGACTGGACAAGGCAACCCAGTAGGAAGAAAGGATTCCAAAAGTAGGTAACAGAGTCAGAGACAGCCCCTGCTCCCTCCATTAGACATCCCACAAGAAGACCAAGTTGCACAATTGTAACATATGTACAGAGAGCCTTGGTCAGTCCCGTGCAGGCTCCTTCATTGGTGGTTCAGTCCCTGGAAGCCTCTGTGAGGCCAGGAATGTTGACTCTGTGGGTTTTCATGGGGTGTCCTTGATCCCTCTGGCTGCTACAATCCTTCCTCCCCATCTTCTTCAGGATTCCCCAAGCTCTGCCTGACGATTCACTGTGAGTCTCTGCATCTGTTTCTATCAGTTGCTGGGTAAATCTTCTCTGATGACAACTGGGATAGGCATCAATCTATGAGTATAGCAGAATATCATTAGAAATAATTTTATTGGGTTTCTTTCTTTCTTTCTTTCTTTCTTTCTTTCTTTCTTTCTCCTTCCTTCCTTCCTTCCTTCCTTTCTATTTTTTTGCCATTTGTGTTTGGTTCTATCCTAGGTCTCTGGGCTATCCAGCCTCTGGGTCCTATGCCTCCAGGCAGTAGCAGTTGTGGGCTCCCTCTCATGGTATGGGTCTCAAGCTGGACCAGCAACTGTCTGTTCACTTCCTTAATTTCTAAGTCACCTTTACCCCAGCACATCTTCTAGGTTGGAAAAAATGTAGGTTGAAGGTTTTGTGACTGGCTTGGTTTTACAGTCCCTGCATTGTAAGTGTACCCAAAGCATGCTCCATGATATCACAAAGACATTTGCTCAGCTATGCTCATGGTTTCATAACATGTTCAGCCAGAAGCTGCAAACAACCTAGATATTACTCAACCAAAGAATGGACAAAGAAAATGTCCCTCAATGGAAGAATGGATAAAGAAATTATGGTACATTTACATAATGGAATACTACTCAGCTATTAAAACCAAGGAAATCTTGAAAATTTCAGGCAAATGGATGGAACTAGAAACAATCATACTGAGTGAGGTAACCCAGGCCAAGAAAAATATGCATGGTATATACTCACTCATAAGCAGATATTAGCTATATAATACAGGATAACTATATTACATTACACAGACCTAAAGAAGCTAAATAACAAAGAGGACCCAAGGAAGGATGCTTAATGCTCATCCAGAAGGCCTAATAGAATAGACACCAAATGCAGTTGAAGAGACAGAGCAGGATGGGCACCTACCATAGAGGTCCTTCAAAAGATTCCAACCAGCTCAGGGATCAAAGCAGATGCTGAGACAGACAGCAAAACTTTGGGAAAAGTGCAAGGAATCTTATGGAGGAGTTGGGGGATAGAAGGGCCCAGAGGGGACAGGAACTTCACAAGGAGACCAATAGAGCCAACAAATCTGGGCCCAGGGGGGACCTGCAGAGACTGATGCACCAACCAAGTACCATGCATGGAGGGGACCTAGACCTCCAGCTCAGATCTAGTCTATAGGCAGCTTAGTCTCCATGTGGGTCCCCTAATATGGGAAGCAGGGACTCTGCTGGTCACCTGTTGATTACTTCCCCCTTGTGGGGCAGCCTTGACAGTCCACAGAGGAAGAGGTTTCAGGCAGCCCAGATGAAACCTGATAGGCTGGGGTCAGATGGTAGGGGAGGAGGACTCCCCTTTTTTGATGGCTAAGATGGGGGGAGGGAGGGGAAGAGGGAGGGACGGTGGGACCAGGAGAAGACAAGGGAGGGGGCTACAATTGGGATGTAAAGTGGCTAAATTAAAAAAAAAAAAAGATTAATTAAAAAAAGAAAATATGTAACACATAATGGAATATTAATCAGCTGTTAAAAATAATGACATCATAAAGTTTGTCCACATGGATGGCACAAGAAAAGATCATCTTGAGTGAGGTAAGCCAGACCCAGAAAGACTAACATGTTTGTATTCACTTCTAAATGGATATTATCTGTAATGTAAAGGAAAGCCATGCTACAATCCACAAACCCAGAGAAGCCAAGTAACAAGGAGGGCTCAAAGAGGGACAAGTGACTCCCACTGGGAAGGGAGGATAAAATAGACATTGTGGGGAGAGAGGGGATGGCTGTGGGTGGTGGAGGAGGGACCAGGATGGGGTAGGGGTAGGGGTGGGAACATGAGGAACCAGGTGTGGGGAGGATGGGGGGAGAGAGTACTGGGAAAAACGGCTAGAGTCAGGCCGCAGCTCTGAGACAACCTGGAAACCTAGTGCAATGGAAATTCCCAGGAGCCTATGAGAGTGACTCTAGCTGAGACTCTTAGCAATGACAGATAAGGAGCTGAACCGGCCACCTCCTATAACCAGGCTTTAAGACAGTTTTGTTTTTAGCTTAAAACTTGTTGATAGTTTTTACTTTTCTTTACATTTATTTATAGTTCTAAAATAAAAAAAAAAATTGGCTTTATTTGGGTGATTGAAGCTTTAGAGGAACTTCAGTGTAACCAAGGTGTTTGTGTCTGCATGTGTGTGCATGCATGCGTGTGTGTGTATGTGTGTGTGTGTGTGTGTGTGCCTGCGTGTGTATGCCTGTGTGTGCCTGCGTGTGTATGCCTGTGTGTGCCTGTGTGTGTGTGTGTGTGTGTGTGTGTGTGTGTGCGTGTATGTGTGTATATGTGTGTGTGTATGTGTGTGTGCGTGTATGTGTGTGTACATGTATGTGTGTGCGTGTGTTTCTTGTTTAGCTTGCAGCTGTCACTCACTAACACAGTTATAGAAGAGCAGAAGGAAACTCAGTTTGTCAGGATGGCCACACAGGCATGCCAGTCTGAGTACCTCAGAGGTCTTTCAGATGACTGCAACATTTCTTCCTATGTGGATGTTAAAATGTAAAATAAAGCTGCAAATAGAGAAATTTGCACATCTTCTTGATGGATGGTTTTGTACAAAGCAAAGCCATTTTTTTTCCAGATAGACATTGTTTTAGGTTTTTATACTTTAAACCTAGAGATCAAAGATAAGTGAACATTACCTGGGGAATACCAGGTTTCTTCTGAAGAACTTGTTCAGATTTGCATGGTGCCAAAGCCTTTGCATATTTCCTTAGGAATTTAAAACCTAATAAAACTTTAACTGAATTAGACACTGTGTATTTGTCCTTCCTTAAGCTAGCAGGATTGCCGAGGGTTACAAAGAGTGTGCCGTAAACAGAATAGTCCAGCTTGCTTCAATAAACAGCAAAAAATGTAGGCATTGTTTTTCTGATGGGTATAATATTGGCCATAGCAGGTTATACCATATTTTATATGTCCCTTTCCTTGATTTTTGTTAAAAAGTAATCTTCCTATGGCATATAAGTTATATAACCTCTGGTAATATTCATAGTTTTCTAAGTAAAAAGCATTTGCTGGTCACAGACTTTAACCTGAACACACTAAAGAGGAGGCCTCAGAGGATAGCTAAAGAAAAAATTAAAACACACCTCAGTTCTGAGCGGTGGGGGGGGGGGCGCTGTCTCAGCCCCTCACGCCTCTGACACTTTACCACCTTTTATCAAGGTTACTTGAAATTAGGTTCAGAAGATACTAGACAAGGATTTCAGCAACGACAAAGCATCATGTGCAAGTAATCAAATTTTAAAATAGGCATGGAAGAGATTTTTTTGTGAAAAAAATATTATATAGTTTGATATTGTTTAATATACTGGCTGCCTTATGACTCTCATGGCTGTAATAATGTATATCATTATCACAAGTACTGTGTGGACCAAACAAGTCACATATGTGATGGACTGTGAGGTAGTGTAAGACATTCTGTCAGGCTGAGGGTGTCTGTCTTCTCTGCTATGTTTTAAGGTGCATCACTATCGTGTCTCGTGGGCAAAGGGCTCTTGCAATACCAAACAAAATATTACAGCATTTTGAATAACTTTCCTCATTCAACCATTTATAGGTTTAAGCAGTTCTCTTTGGAAATTTTCTTGTCTTTATATTCTCAACTCTTCTAGGGGTTGGGGGTAGAAAATTCTACCAACTAGAGTCCTATTTTGGTCAGCTTGTATCATAAGAACCTGCTTCAAGAACACCTGTGTCCAATTCACTCCTTTAAATCATTTTATGTTTCTTCTCTGCAGATTTTATTTACAGTTCAGTGATGTTCTTCTTCAGGCCTGAGAATGTAACAAGCTTGATAATTTTATATGAATTGCTTGGCTGTATTGATGCCACCACTTGCCTTTCTATCCGTTCATGCATTTCATTTGTTCTATTTATTTCTGACTAGGATTTAACAAGTACCTAAATTGAGCCATCTACTGTGGTATATTCTATGGAGCAATTCTCCTGTAAATGTTGCCTTAGAACTGCCGTGTCATAGCATTTTACATTCATGCACACCCCGTTTTATCTTCTGTATGGCATTTTTAGTGTGCATATTCTTTTCCTCTCCATCTGACCCACCACATCCCTATCAGCAGTGGCTTTGTTTGAAAAGCTCAAACCATAGAGCTGTAGCTTTTTTTTTTCAGACTACTAAAATTCACACATATGCTCTGCATCTAAAACATGCTCCACATGGATCAAAGTTTTACCTGAATCACAGCACAAGAAGGATAGGTAGTTGTTTTATTTTAAATGCCTTACACAACTTCTTTAATGGTTCAGATTTATTTGCCTACAATGACCACTTCGTTTAGATGTTGCTTTTCTTTCTGCTCAGACTTTGCTCCTCAATTTTGATTTTCCCTAAACTGGTAAATGTTGCCTAGAAGGGAGGCAAATATTTTAAGATAAATTGCTCTCCGCAAACAAACAACAAACAATTGCTTTCCTGTTTTTGCTTTTGTTTTTGTTACTTTTTGCTGTGTGGTAGTGTTAAAGGTAATACACTTTGATTTAAGTTATATATATGCTTTCAATTGTCTGGTTAAAACCAAAGTAGATTGGTTTTCCCTTCTGTGGGAAAAGTTGACATTAAGCGCATACATGCTTCTGGTCCAGCTTGAAGTGCCTGGACCGTGACCTACGCCAGATAAGGACTAACTGAAACCTAAAACTCTTTGTATTTGAAGTTTATTGCCTTATCTTCAAAACAATAAGGAGATTTGCTATAAATCACTCATTTCTTTTGAGAGCTGATAGGCCATATTACTTATCATTATTGAAAATAATTTGACTTCACGCAAGATAATATATTTTGTTTTCTTGGCAACTATTGTGCTTGTACCATTTGCTTATGGAAAAAAAAAAAAGAGATGAAAGGTTTTCAAGGATTAGCCTACATTGCCTTGTTCACCTTTCACAGTGTCAAAGACCTGTTGGGTCATAGTTTTTGCTAGTTTTTCTGTTAGGGACAGGGGAGTTCAAAAGAGGATCAAGGAATGATCTCCTGGTCTCATAGAAATGGACATTTTTTTTTATAACAAGCTAAACCTGATGGTTTTTCCCAGAGAAATGTTATACTTACAGTTTCTAAGAAAGAGATTTAATGCTTTCCTGCCCATTCCATAGGTTAAACTCTCAGCTCTTTGACCCTTAGTTTGCATGTCATCTTGTTTCCCCATTTTCAAACACCTGTGACATCCATGCTGCTTAAGTTACTGGATGGTGAGAAGAATCTAAGAATTGTGCTTTTTACGGTCAGTTGTCTCACCGACATCTCTCCCACTTCCATTGTGAATCACATGCCAAAATATTAGCAAGAGCAGGAAATTAAATAACAGTTGAAAACATCCACTTGTTTTCTGAATGGACTTGGGGTGCTATATTTCAGTGTTTTTGCTTTTTTGTAATAGGTGTTTAATTCCAGGTTTTGCATTTTGAAGAAAGAACCTTTGTAAACTACATACTGGGTATCTGGTATAACATGATTTGCAGTAGTTTATCGGATTTGGTTACATATATGGACTTTCAGGAGGCTGAGTTCTGAAGTTGTTTGATTCCACCTATTAAACTTTTAAATTTAGCAAACTTTTATCTTCACTGGAAACACAAATTCACCTCTGTTTAGACAAGTGTACTTTTTCTGAGGTCGTTATTCAACAAGCTGACCATTGATATCACTAAATACCAGACCTAAATGACATATGTCTGATATTTAAAATACATTAATATAATCAACAAAAACTGTTACAGACTTAAGATGACTTGGATCATTATTTATTTCACAAAATAAAATAAAAGCTAAAGTCCTCACTTTGTAATTGTGCTAATAATGTCTGGGAGTTGATTAGATCATCTTTAGAATGACAGTACACTTAAATGGTGAAAAATTTTCCATTAGAATTCAAACAAAATTGGAATCTCTTTAAAATATGTACCTAACATATACTAAAATACTCTTAATTGTATTCTGTCAATCAAACATTAAGGCGTCTCAGTGCACCTGATATTAACATCTACAAAATATTGGAAAATCTTTATAACAGTGTGGGAAACAGTCATTCTCTTGTGAATTTTGTTGAAAATTTGACTTAATTGACATGTTCTTTCAGTTGGTCATAAGATTGGGCATAAAAGAAAATATTTTTAGGGCTAGAGTATAGACAGGTCTATTAAAATGATATAGAAGAATTACCTTTCAAAGATATGTAAATTATGTGAAGGTTTCCAAAGGAAGTGACACTGTAGAAGATTAGGAATGCACTGATGCCAACTCATAAAGGACAGGAAGTGTACCTTTCTTACTAGACAGCATGCTTCTTTAGGGTACACACACTTATTTAACTATAATTTTCACCATTTAACTCTAAATGTCACCTATATGAGGTGTTCAATAATAAAACATGAGGCATGCCCAAAAACTTAACAAGCAACTGTGATCTGAACATAAACAGAGAATTAATGCAATGCTATCACATATTCTCTCTTTGTAATGACAGCTCTTTCACGGAGCTATGGGAGGATACCAAAACTAGAAATAGATTAGACGTTTGAAAGGGAAGCCACACTGCCTAGCTGTTTGACAGAAAACAGGAAAAGAAGTAAAGAAATCCACACATTCATGTTTAGAGAGGGTTATATTACATCATAGGGCATATGCAGATCATTCACAGTGAATCAGAGAGATGGTTAGATTAGAAAATACGAGGCAACGTGTTCATAATTGCTACCATGATTGACATTGGAAGCATATTCAAAACTATTTTGTAAGAATCCAGATTATCATAATTAATTAACATATGAGTGATGGTAAACTATATTTGGGGGAATCAGGAAAGATTTTAATATAATATGTATTTTTAAAAATGTTTTAAATACAGTAACTTTTGATTTTTAAATTTTTAGTTTTTATATTATAGTTACCACATTTCTCCCTTCAATTTCCTCCATTCAAGGCCTCCCATATATATCCCTTTGTACACTCCTTCAACACCATGGCCTCTGTTTTCACTAACTATTAGTCTATAGTTTTCAGTTCACCATACATCTGAGGCTTGCCTTAAACTCTCAGTTGGTCTGACTATACTCCCGATGTGTTGGGATTGCAGGATGTGCTTGGTAATATTACTGTATCTCAATAACTCATGGGAGCATCTGCAGATGATTCAGTGTTTGGTTGTATACAATTTAGGACATTTTGTGTTCCATCTTGCCTTTTCCCCTTCGACACATCAAGCCTTGGATAATAAAAAAAACATGCCACATTCAGCCTGATGATGAAAGAAGATATCAGACATTTGAGGCTGCAATCTCTGAAGAGTCACAATTTACCCCACTTCCTCTGAGTTAGTCATGTTTGAGAGTATCGTAGCTCATAAAGACATGTGCTAACATTTATGTCGGATTTTGAGAGGTTTATAAAATCTTCAAAGATATCTTTATGGAAGTGTGACTTCATGTTTAGTATATACATTGGTCAAGATTTCTTAGGAAATTTGTGGCTTTTAAATGGAAGAAATGTAGTTGATAGTAGAAAATACACTGAACATATAATTTCAATCATTGGTCAAAAGGTTTATGTGAAATCACAAAATAATATTACATCGATAGAGAGCTGCTTTGAGTCTTGTGCACATGCAGTGCTTTCTGCAGAAGGTTATATAAACAAACACAGAGCTAAATGTTTCCACTGAGTGTTTGTTTCATTGTAGGCATTAATGTTGATTACTTTTTAAATTATTTTTCAATGCCTGCTATATATACGTGTGTTTATACAAGTTTGACTTTAATAGAAATGAGCTGTTTTAACAAGCTGTACATGTAAATGATTATTAACATCTTGCACATGTGTATTTTAAACATGAGTCTTTGAAATGTTAATTTTGAAGTACATTATTATATGAAAACGACATTTGTTTTCACCAGCTCTCTATTTTTATTCTTTATATCAGTATGATCTGGCTATGGATAAAATATTAACTACTCAGTTAAATGGTTATGTAATTTTTACAAATAAATCTAGCTGTTTCAAACAGAATGCCTAAAGTACTCTTAGAACTGTGAAAAACAGAATGACAACAGAAAGCATATAGAGTAATTTCAACATTATAAGGACTCAAGTCCAGATAATTTCTAACATTCACGAATAGGACATTGTGTTGTAAATTTACAAAGCATGACAACTTCAATGTTAATTTTCTTCAACTTATTTTCTCTTATTGTTTGAATTCTTGATCTTTTCCCTCTGTTTTAACTTCTGTCATGGTTTGAATAGGTCATGAAAAACAAGAACACAGTGTCTAACTCTGCAGTGATGGGTATGTTAGTAATCCTCATTAAAGCTTTCTATAAAGTCGTAGCTTAGGTTAATGTCGACTTGTGTGGGATTTTGTGTAATATGTGGAATGTTGAAAAGTCTTTTTTCATGTGGAGGCTTGGATTCTGGACTTGTGAAAATATGATAGATCCTTCTCTTCATGATAGTTAGAGTTAAAACAGCGTGGTCACAGGTATTAAAGGCAATTTTACTCATAGTCCTCTATCCCACTAATGCTGTGTCATTGTAGGATGATATCAAGCATTTATACTCATACCTGCCTTCCTTGCTATAAAATGCGTTGCTGGAAGTGCGGATTCTGTCTTTGTTGTATTTCCCCAGGGCACAACACAGAGCCTTCCATGAGGCAGACAGTAAATATATACAATTTCACTCTACTACTTTTATCGTTTCAGCCAGACATTCTCATTGAATTGAATCCAAAGGTTAGAGAACTGTCTTTATTTCTATGAAAGAGAGTATTGTGAACATTAAAAATTGGAAAAAGGAACTGCTTTACATAAATGGATAAAATTAGAATAGAAGTGTAATACTTGAACCCATTGGGGTATTTTTGTTTTAGATGTACACCCATTCCCATAGTTTTGTCTACAGAAAATTCACACATGGGATTCCAGAGTAAATATTTCCTTTGACCAACCTACCCCGTCAGAGAATGAGGCTAAATTTTATGGAAATAATTGGCATAGCATTTTGTGGTCACAAAGAGAAAGGCTATATTGTGTGTTTTTTCTTCTCAGTCATGCAATATTTTCCCATTTCTCTTTCTAGTTGCTCATTGCTCTAGTCCAGCAATTTACGACCCTTCAGATTTTCCAAAGTGCAGGTCCCAGGACATCATGTGACTGCGGCTTCCAAGAGCTCTTGGTGATTTGATGCTGTGTGTGCCTTTCTGTCGGTACTTGTGATTCACTCCCTACCCTGTGCTATGCACACTTCTCTGTGTTGACTCTTTCAAGAGACTATGCTGAAAGCACTCCCTGACTTCTTCACAAATCCCTTCTGCTCCAAATGTCCTTTACTGTCATTTATTCCTAGAATACTTAAGTAATTCTTCAAACTTCAACTTAAACCCTTGCTTAAAAGCATTCCCTGCTTCCCTCAGGCGTAGCAAATCACAGCCTTCTCAGTATGGCTATTTTGTGTCCTGAGCCCACTTCCATCCTCACATACAACAGGTTGTGTTTTCATATTTGCTTTCAACTTTGCCCCTCTTTCTACTACTGTGAAGTCTTTGAACGTAGGATCCATTGCGCTGTCTTTCCTTAGAGGCAAGCGATCCATCTGGGATCCAGTTGGTGCTCAACAAATATATGCAGAGCTAATTCACTTATTCAATCTTCACAGCAGTGCAGGGGAACAAATGAGGATGCTGAGATGTCAAAAGTTTATGTCATCTCAAAGGTCATATGGCCAGAGAAAGGCAGGTATGCACTTCCAGTGTTAGGCCTCTTTGGTCAAGAGAATATTAAGAATAGTTTATGCTCAGATCCATACATACAGGAGATAACTGAGTCCTTGTGGCTGATTGGACTCAACTCATGTGTGCCTTGAGATCTTTTTCTTTACTTTCAATATATCTCGGAATATCTCACCACTATGTGAGTTGTCTTAGCCTTGTCCCCTATCTTCCTCATCTTTGGTTTGATGCATGCAGCATTCTCTGCTTCCTCCCTCGCTCCCTCCCTCGCTCCCTCCCTTCGCTCCCTCCCTCCCTCCTTCCCTCCCTCTCTCCCTCTCTCCCTCCCTTCCTTCCTTCTTCCTTCCTTTTCTTGATAGTCAGAGCACCTGACTAGTATTTCAATCCATTAACATTCCTTTGTGTAGGAACTGCTTTCACTTTCCCTCCTGACAGACCATGTTCACCGACTGTCTAGAGTAGCCATCTGTGCGTCTAACTCCTTAGACTTGACATGTGCCGTCAGAAGCCACTTTGAAGAACCAGGAAGTATAATTTCCCAGATACTGAATGATGTGATAGCAGGTTACCAAGAAGAGACTTGATACCCTATGAGCATATACAGGGGGAGGAAATTCCCCTCAGGAACAGTCACAGGGGAGGGGAATAAGGGGAAAATGGGAGGGAGGGAAGAATGGGAGGATACAAGGGATGGGATAACCATTGAGATGTAACAAGAATAAAAAAAAAAAAAAAAAAAGAATTCTTAACTTCCTTCACATACACAGCTAAAAACCAGTCTATGAGCTGCTGGTGCTATAAAAATGGATTTTAGAAGTGAATTCCGGGGCTCTATTCATATTATTTTATTAGAAACTACTTTGTGTTGTTAGGAGATAATTTAGTCCTTTCTCTTAGACCCAAGTCTTCACTTGCAGCTGCTTGCAGCAAGGCTCTTTGTGCATGTTCATAGTCACTTTTCTCCACCTTGTGAAAAACCTGTTTTTTTTTTTTTTTAATAGCATGGCCTTCAAAGTATATTTTTCAGAAGTTTTTGTCTGTAGTCTTCAAATTTTCTACTTAAGCTATATTAATACTAAAAGCTATATAGTTATTTCGAAGCATGAAAAATGCTTAAAATCTCTCCCTATTTCAACTCTCCTCAGCAGTAAACAGTCCTAATACATCATCCCCACTTTGTCTCTCTTAGGACAGTGGTCACTCCTGTCTTTTTGTTCTGTTAGCCATCTGGTATACCACAGCTACAGCACTCCATTTATTATGTCACGATGCCTATGCCTGCCCATTTATTAAGACCAAACTCTTCAAGCTGATAATTGAGGCTTTGAGTGGTGTGCCTTTTTCGTTGCATGTTTGCTCTGCCCTGGATTTGCTCCTTTCTGGCTCCTTTCCTTCTCTCTCATCTATCACCTATGGACTTGGATGCTGCCTCATCCGGTAAACCTTCCTGAACTAATCAATCATTTCATCCTTTGTGTTTATAGCACCCATTGTTTTATAATAGTTTGGTTGTGTATCTGTCCTCCTATTGTACTTCATTTCTATTCCTGAGTTCAAGATTAGCAAGTAGGTTTTAGCCAACCATTTATTCCATAACTGCTGAGTGAGAATTCAATGGATATTTATTAAAGAAGTAAATGAACAAGTAAAATAGTGGCTTTGTGGTTCTCATAAACAATTATACTGTTACTCAGTTTTTATTTTTTGTAAATTTCTCAATATATATATATGTGTGTATATATATATATATATATATATGTATATATATATGACACTGGAAAACAAAAAGACATTTTATGTTACTGTAACTATTGAAATCAGGACACATGTAAAAATTTGATTAATATCTATATTAAGATGTGGAATTTGTGGTCACTGTTAACATTGATTCTTTTCTAAGGATCTTAATATGACCATGTTCTGTTATGTGTCACCTTTAGAAAGTGGTAAGATCACAAATCCTACTAGCATTAAATATAAAGTAAAATAAAAATGAGAAATTGTATGTTTTCTATGAGTATACTATACAGACACTGACACTCACAACACACATACATACCAAATAATTTAAAGGTCAGATCAATTTCTACCTCTTTAAAGAAAGTCATCATAGATAATTTTATTATTGTATAGCTTTAAAAAATTACTTTGGCAACTTTAGTCCATAAAATGAAACCATTTTATTCACTGTAGCTAACTATTTTATTTTATTTCTTATATTACAAAAGTGACTTCTTTTATTTCAGTTTTTAACATTCATAGCTCCAGATAAATGGTAGGAAATTAACTAATGCTAAGTAAGGCTGGCTGTTGTTACTTCAGGCACTGTTCTTATTAAGAATGATATACGCTTTATCTAAATAATCTCTTACTTTGCAGCAATGTAGGTGTTTATTAAAAAAAAAACAAAAAAACAAAAAACAGTGTCCTTTCTCCTACGAGCTGTTGGTACTTCTGTCAAATTGAGTCTGTTTCTAGCTAGAAGTTTCTTCCTTTCTCTATTTTTTCCTTCATCAATTTAATGTATTCTGTGTTCTGTTCTTTGTATGTGCTCCCTACCAGGAACTCAGGCCCCGATCTATTTTTGCACACAAGTCTTTTCTTCCATTATTTAATAGCATTATTTCAATAAGGTAGAAGATAAATCATTTACCAATGACTTACCCATACTAAAGTTAAATAATGGTAATTAAAATTATATTAACTAGACAAGGATTTATTTTTGCTTTCCCTAGCAGTATGAAGTAATATATCATGTATAATTGATACTTCCTTTAACATTAATATTTCTTTGTTGAAATTGAGTTTAGATTTCACTTTTAAAATATACTTCCTTTGTGTCACTTTTAACCCTTACACTCTAGCAAATCAAGGCCTATTTGTTAAATTTTAATGTCAAACAATATGCATTTATTGTCATTAAACAATGATCAAATGAACAATAATTGAATTAGCAATATACCCATTTTACTTTTATTCCCATAATGTATTTCTTCTTTGGTTCCGTTTCTTAAGCCCTGGGATTGATGTACTCTCAGCCTGAAGTTACAACTCGACCCAAAATAATACAGTGTTTATCTGATTTCTCAGGACTGTTTCATTTACTGTAGCCAAATATTTCTAGGACTGAGTTCAGAATTAGGTGGAGCAATTTAAGCGCTGGAGTCTTTAATCTCAATAATGATGGTACTCAGTCTTAGCTATCTAGGGGGTTATTTAGGCTTGTTATCTTTTGTGACTTATTTTCCCTTCCCTTACTCCATCAGTGAAGGCAGGTGGCTGGGACTAACCACTGGCAGCACTTTTGTTAACAGAATCCAAGGCATTTCTTTAAAGCAGACTTTAAAAACAAACAAGCAAACAAACAAAAATTACCTTTCCTTATGGTTCATTTTTAATGTAACAAGTCTGCTTTAATTAGAGAAATTTAGTGAATAGAAGGTTCTTAATTATGGTGGCTTTCATTAATTCATGGTGACAGATTATTAAAACTGGGTAATCTCAGCCTTATGGCCTTTCATCTAAATTTGTGTGTACATCCGTGTGCACTATAGTTTGAGGAAAACAATGCCTTTTACTACTGTGTTGTGGTCCCTCCCCACCTGTTTTTGGGAATAGAATGTGGGTGGTGGTATGGAGGAGCAGGGAGAGCAAGATTAACCTGTTCTAATGAGACTTGGTATAGTGGTTTAAATAAATAGGATTCTTGCATTGACCTGATCAGAAAATGATATTTGAGGCTGGAATTGTCTACACACTATAGAAGCCATGAACAAACCTCATCTCGTCAGTACCATGTGTGCCTACTCTTCAGACTTGCTTTATGCACTGATAACACAGCCTGCTGTTCTTATTACTTAGGGCTTACAGTTGCCTATTGATTTTGTTTCATGTTATGTTTAAATCAACTGTCTTTATTTTATACTATCCTAAGGGGGTATTTTATTTACCGAGTTTCCTTTAGATCTGAGTCCCACCATGAAAGACTGATGACCGCCATCGGTTAAGTGACACGCATGCTATTCATGTTGTCAGGCAGATTCTGCCATAACCATGAATCACCTATAATATTGCCCCATCTACTGTATTACAGGAAAAGCAGAGATTTCTGACAGATGTTCTGCATGAAGTGATGTTGCTTGACGGGTTGGCCAGTTCCCATCCGGTATCGCAGGAAGTGCTGCGGGCAACAGATATTGACAGAGTATTTGACTGGATCGCATACAAAAAGGTGGGATAGATAAGAGCCTCATGCCAACGAGACATTTCACCATTAGGATAGACGATCTGTTTCATGCTAGAACTCTCATATTTTTCTATTCTTTCTAGCAAATGAAAATGGATTGCAAGTAGGAAAGAAGCTATTAGGTTCATGTCATCGTATGACTAGGTCTCCTTTATAAATGAGTGAAATGGAAATGAATATTTGCCAAATGTTGCATAGAAATATTAAAAGTATTAATGAATAAAGGTTTGAGAAGTTCATTTGAAATTGATGTACAAATGGAGTTATGCAAATGTTAGTATATTAGGAATATTGACCTAACTATTGACAAATTCCTTATGCTAATGCACCTTACATACTTGATGGACTGATGCAAATGGTCTAGGTAATGCCAGAGCACAAGCACATTATAAGTAATTTTTAAAAGAGGTTTGGGTAACTGGGATTGTTTTCTGGATGGTATTACAAAGTAAATAAAGATGATAAGGTTTTGAATGAGTGAAAACAATTGAATTAGTGACTAGGTATAACGTTAAGTATATTTGAGATGTTCAGTGTCATGAGGATTATGACTTATCCTTCTATCTCTGTCCATTGATTTAATTCTTACATGAATTCATACATCTTAGGTGTTACAATTACTAGTAACTTAATATTTAATATATGGGTTAGATCTTCTCACTTTTAGTGAAAGTTGAATTATTTTTATTGGAATTTGTATTGTGGTTTTCATTGGTTCAATTGTTATATGCTTTAAAAATTACTAGAGTTATTTTGTTTGTAAAATATATTTATTTGGGATAATTAGGGATAAAAAATAATTTATCAGAAGTCTTGGTATGCTGACTATGCTAATATAAATACTTGGTTTTGTGAATGCAATAATTCTCTAAATACTAATTAGTGATATAGGCAATAGTGCATAAAGATGTTTTGTTAATATAAAATGTCATTGTATTTGATCAAATAGAATGTTTTCAATATTTTTAAGAATAATATCAAGTATAGGTTCATGATATATTTATTAAACTTACATTAATTTTATATGAGATGGATTTAGGCTAGGTTTAGTTTGCTATGTATTCAAGTTATTTAATGACAGTAATGTTTTAATTATGATCTAGAAAATATTATGACATTCCAAACTGATAATAATATATCTAGTTATTTTTCCCAGTCCTGAATCTAAAAGGCTGGTTGTTAATACTAATTTTATTTAGAATGAATAAAATAATGTCAATAATATTTTGAAAAAAATGTATTATCAATGTACCTTATTATGGAACACCTAATTCTAATCGCATATAATTTGAGAGGATTTAAGAAAGCTAAGAATAGAAACATTAATAAATCTGCATATAAGGTGATTTTTTTCTCACATTCTTTACATTTTGGACTTCTCTCAGCTTTGGACTGGGTTGCTGTGCTTGGCCTCACACCTAATGTTAGCAGTCTATTCTAAGCTTCTGGCTCCTTCTCACTTTGTGGCTTCAACTGCGTCTGCACACACTCACACTTTAACTTAACTCCCCTGTACTGCAGGCACTTTACAGAGCTACATCCAACTCACTTCCACTCAGCTGAGCTGACTGAAGTGATCTGAAGTGCCAGGAACTGCACTGCCTCTCAGCTGACTGCTCACTGACTGCCAACTGACTGACCTCAACTCAACTGACTGACTGAGTCTCTCCATGAGCTTCTCTCAATAACTTCTCTTTCCTGTGCTGTTATCCTAAGAGTTGGGCATACCCTATCTTGTCAAATCTTTCTCCGAGTTGTCACTTTGTCTGCCCCTCAATTTGACACCATTGTTTGGAAATAAGGGTATGTGCTAACAGCATGTCAATATTCCAGTGGGATCACGCAGAGCTAGAAGGTCTACGGACGTGATCAGAGCAGCTATGTTGATGGATTAAAATTCCCTATACAAGTGGGACAGTTTTGGATGATCGTTTTACTGGCTATATATCATTATGTTTCAAACATTAGTAAAAATGTGGTCCTTGCTCTAATATTTTAAGTACAAATTACAATTGTTATGAGGTCTTCTTAGATCCAACATAACTCAAACACCAAGATGACTGTAGGTGACAAAAATTTATTCTAATCAAGCTGCTACTGATCCATCAAGGATGCAGAACAGACTCCGGAGATGAAATACAACCCTGAGCTGGAATATCATAGAATATTTAAACTTGAAAATCACAAATATTTGTGCCAAGTCATGGTTACATTTTTCCACCAATAAGGATAGGAGTTGGTTCCTGGGCCTGGGAACAGGACTTAGTTGGACCCTGCCAGCAAGATGTAGAAATTGTCCTTGAGATGACTGGACTCAGAAAACTGTCTCCTTACAAGTTGTCCCTAAGATGTTTGGACTCAGACAACTGCCTCCTTACAAGAGAAGCTGTTCCCAAGACCTTGAATTTAATGCCCCCCTTTGCCCGCATGATTAAATGGGGTCTGAAAACAAAATTGCAGTATTTAGAACAAGTTTCTTTTGCTTGTTCCCAACATGAGAAACCATATGTATTGAAAAGGTACAGTTTCATGAGTGCTGTCAAATATAGACAATGACAATACCATGACAATCAAGTGAAGAATATCTACATCACAATCAAGTCTTCTCAGGCCCATTCCAGGTCATCCCTTGTCCTCACTGATTTGTGATATATATATAGATATGCAAACAATTTATTTTTCTTTGGTTCACTGGACAAGTGGGATATTTCTGGGTCTAGTTATTGAACACATTCCTGCCCCTGGCTATGTACAACCTCAGGCATCTTTGTTAGCTTCCTGTTCTCCATTCTCCATCTCCTTACTGCTTATGAAGCTCAGGGTGGGCCCTTGAGATTCTCTTACCTTCAGGGCTTTCCAGAGTGTGGTGGGTGGCGTGATTTTCCCCAGCCTTCCAAATTGCATTAGCTTTTCTCCACCCTACGAGAGAGAATGTTTCAGTTAAGATGAAACTGCTAGTCAACAAAATCTTTCCTTTCTTCCTTGAGTTGTCTTTGCGCAGTGCTGAGAAACAGTGAACCATATACATGTGTGCTAGTTTCTGGACTACTTCCCCCATTACACTCATATACGTCCTTATTTGGCTCTGGCACCACACAGTCTTGATTGCTGTTGTTCTTAATTAACTCATGAAATAAGACCATGTTAGCTCTCCAGCTGGCTTTCTTTCAAAGTTCTTCAGTCATTCATGGTTTTTTTTTTTTTTTTTCCATTTCCACAGAAACGAGCCTGCTAATTCCTACAAACTTACACTGGATTTGTTAGAATTGTGTAGTATTGATAAAACAATCTGTAAAACTGACATGTTAACAACACCGTTTTAAACAGACGGAGTGTACTTTCACTCAATTCCATCAGGTCCTGGTCCTGTTCTCCCAGCTGTGTAGTTACAGGGATCTTTCATACCACTTTACAGGTTTATCCCTTAGTTTGTCACATTGGGAGCTATTAGACATGGTATTTTAAATTTGTATTTCTGAGTTTTTAAAATTTACTTTTTTTTTTTTTTTAGAATTTTTTTTTATTAATTTATTCTTATTACATCTCAATGGTTATCCCATCCCTTGTATCCTCCCATTCCTCCCCCCCCCCCCTTTTCCCATTATTCCCCTCCCCTATGACTGTTCCTGAAGGGGATTACCTCCCCCTGTATATGCTCATAGGGTATCAAGTCTCTTCTTGGTAACCTGCTGTCCTTCCTCTCAGTGCCACCAGGTCTCCCCCTCCAGGGGACATGGTCAAATGTGAGGCACCATAGTACGTGAGAAAGTCATATCACACCCTCCACTCAACTGTGGAGAATATTCTGACCATTGGCTAGATCTGGGAAGGGGTTTAAAGTTTACCTCCTGTATTGTCCTTGGCTGGTGCCTTAGTTTGAGCGGGACCCCTGGGCCCAAATCTGCCAGGAAACTGGAACAGAGGGAAAGGCATCCTATTGGGACTCTAAATGAGAGATGCATGGGAGAATAGCAAAATAAAAGGATACAGAGGGTCCTAGAAATCTACAAGTAGAACAATAAAATTTACTTATTTATTAATTCATTCATATTACATCTCAATTGTTATCCATCCCTTCTATCCTCCCATTCCTCCCTCCCTCCCCTTTTCTGAGTTTTTGTTGGCTATATTGAATGAACTTTGTAGAGCTGAAGAGACCGGGTAAGGTTAAAGGCACAGGTTGCTCTTCCAGAAGATCAGGTTTGTATACCTTGCACCAATCTGGTGGCTCATGACTATTTGTAACTCTATTTCCAGGCCATCTGACACTCCATTGTGGCTACTGAGAGCATTGCATGCTTGTGGTTACACAGACATACATGAACGAAACACACACAAATCTTTTAAACTGAAAATTAAATATGTTTTTAGACTTCAATGATAAAAATAGCTGTGTCTTTTTTGATGATGAATGCTTTGTTGGCTACTGGGAAATTGGCCTATTACAGCCTTTATAAAATTATTTTTATTTGTTCTTTGAAAATTTCACACATGGATACATTGTATCTTGATCATTTCCACCCATCAGTGCCCCCTCCAACTCTTCATAGGAACCCTTGTGGTACTTCTCTATTGGTTTATTTATTTATGAGTGTATTTTTAAGTTCAATGAGTCTCGTTTACTCTTTACCATCTGTTCTAAGGCGCAGAACCACCTGTGCAGTATAACAATCCTACCAGTGACCACACTCCTAAGAAAAGTAACGTTTCCTCCAAGAGCTCCTAAAATAGCAGGAGAGCCTTGGTCGCTCAATCCCAATCCAGGTTGAACTCTCTTTGTTGGGCCTAATTTGTGCAGACCTTATGCAGGTATGCCTGGTTTGCTGTGAGTTCATCTGTGTGGCAGCATGTGATGTCTGAAGGGCACCATATCAAAGCTCCTGTCCCCATCCTTGGCCTCCTATACTCTTTCCACCCATCTTTCATGTACAGTATTCCCTGAACCAGAGGATGATGTTGAGGAGTAAGTATAGCCGTCCCATCCATGGCTGGGCAGGAACTGTAGCTTATGTGTAGCACGCCTCCATGATCAATAACTCAAAGGGGGGGTCACTGGGCATAATTAATTTGTATAGTTACCCTTTATCATGTTGTATTCCCTTTCTAGAGTGCTCAGTTTTAGTTAGAATGGGGCGAAGATGCAATCAAATCATTTTCCTGTATCAAGACAGCTCTCTCCATTTTCTATTATCTTTTTAGTTTGTTCATGTCTCAAGTTTAACTTATTGACTTTCAAATTTTGAGCTTTCTTTGAACTTCTGACAAATGGTATTCGTTCCATATTCATTTTTGTAACCCATTGTTCAAATAACTTACTAAAACCACATCTATATATTTTGCAACAGCATTCATTAGGTATGTCAGTGTTCTTTGCTTTTGGTAATCTCAATTGGTAGTCATCTCTCTTGATGCATTTTTTGTTATTTTTATTTATTTTTAATATATTTTATTAATTTATTCATATTACATCTAAATTGTTATCCCATCCTTTGCATCCTCCCATTCCTCCCTCCCTCCCTCCCATTTTCCCCTTACTCCCTTCCCCTATGATTGTGACTGAGGGGGACCTCTTCCTGTGACTGAGGGGGACCTCTTCCTATGACTAAGGGGGACGTCTTCCTGTGACTGAGGGGGATCTCTTCCATGACTGAGGGGGACCTCTTCCACTATTTTTTAAAAATATAACTTTATTGAGTATGTCATACAGTGGAAGCTTATTAGCGCTTTTTCAATTTTCTAACAATTTATGTGTTCTTTATTTTTTAAAAAAATGTTTAGTACTTTTTCCAGAATATCAATAGAGACCTGAAGCTGCCTTCATGAACAGTACAAAAAATTTGAGGTTTTATTTTCCTTATAATAGTATACATTTTCTGAGTTTTTGCTTTAAGCTTGAGTGAGATTTGGTAATTTGTTTCTATTAAAAGAATTGGCTCAATTTCATCTAAGATATTTAACTAATTTACATAAATTTTATGCCACTTTTTCTTATTTATTTAATTGCTGCTGAATCTCCAATGATGCAAGCCTAGTCCAGATACTGCTCACGTGTGTATATTCCTTTTTGCCTGGTTTATATAACTTGAAATTTATAAGAGTTATTTATCTTCCCAGAGAACATCTCTTGATACTATTAACTTTTTCTCTTGTTACCATTTTTATAGATTACTCCTATAATGATTACTTTTTTCTTCTGAATACTTTATTTTCTGATCCATCCTTAATTTTTTCATATTTTCTTAAGATACAAGCTAAGATTTTTAACTGAAAACTCCAATGACCATTTTTGAGCATTTATTCTATGATTTTTCCTCCTAGATTTATTCCTAGGGAGGTCTTTAAAAGTTTAGTACTTATACTAAGATTTCCATTTCATCTATTTGTACTTTATAATTTTCTGTTTAATTTTTAACTAACATAAAAGTTATTTATAGTAGGTTTTTAGTTTCTGAATATTTAAAGTTTGCCATAAAGCTGCGTGTTGTTTATTTCTGACTTCTGTTGTGGCCATTGAACATATACTGTATGATTGAATTCTTCTTATACATGTTAAGGCTCATTTTATGGCCTAGAAATTAGTATTACTTAGTGCTCTGTATGTACCAGTGGTGCTGGCAAGAGTATTCTACAAATGCCAATTAAGTTTAGTTTACTGATAAAAACTATTAAAGTTTTTATATCCTTTCCTTTTTAGTAATTTATTTATTATTTTCTCATATATTACATCTCAACTACAATCTCTCCTCTTCTCACTCCTTTCTTCATCCCTCTGACCTCCCTTCTTCCATACTCCTCCTCCATTTCCCTTCAGAAAAAAAGCAGGCCTCGCAGGGATATCAACAAAACATGGCACAATACATTACAATAACCCAGACAGAGACCCTCATACCAGGCTAGAGAAGGCAACCCAGTAGGAGGAAAGTGTCCCAAGAGCACAAAAATGAGTCAGAGACATCTGATTTCCAAACTTCTTTGAAATATAATATTGGAAGAAGAAAGAGAATAAACAGCCCCCCCCCCCAAAAAAAAAAAAAAACCCACACAAGCAAAACCAGAGTGGTAGCAGCTACAATAAATTTGAAAACAAGTTTCTCATTCTGTCTAGCCCCTCATCTGGGCACCACTTGTAACTACATTAGCTAGTTGTGGGTTCCTCTTTCTTCTATCCTGCTGCACCTTTTTAATCCCTAACACTAGAAAAAGATGGCGAAAAGGGATAGGGAGGAAAGAGGGCATTGTTATTGTGAGACTACTTCCTGCTGACTAAAGACATCAAGTTCCTAGGGGGATGTTCTGTCTTCACCGTCAGGATATCTAACTTCTTCTTCTTCTTCTTCTTCTTCTTCTTCTTCTTCTTCTTCTTCTTCTTCTTCTTCTTCTTCTTCTTCTTCCTCTTCTTCCTCTTCCTCTTCTTCCTCTTCTCCTCCTCCTCCTCCTCCTCCTCCTCCTCTTCTTCTTCTTCTTCTTCTTCTTCTTCTTCTTCTTCTTCTTCTTCTTCTTCTTCTTCTTCTTCTTCTTCTTCTTCTTCCTCTTCATCTTCATCTTTGTTGTTGTCTTCTTCTTCTCCTATAGGTGGATTGAAAAAAACATTCATATCCTGGGATATCTGAGTAGTTACAAAGATGATTAGATACAAATTAATGATAATGGTTAATATTCATTAAATGTTCAGTCTGTTCTAAGCAATGTGTCAACATTTTATAAACTAAAACTTTAACTCCTATAATCACCACATGGGGTCGTCATCATCATCATCATCATCATCATCATCATCATTTTTTATTTAAAGAGAAGCACACAATGACAGTATTCAGGGATGTTTCTAAGGAAATCAGGTTGCAGAGCTAGCATTCATTATCGTTATGGTTGATTAAAAAGCTTGGCTCCTGCATTTGCTCCAAGACAAGTGGCCAAGCCTCTGCCTGTGTGCTAGGCACTTTCCACAGAGTTCTGTGGATATAATAATAAGACATAAAGAAGAGAAGTCATAGGAACAAATGAGTGCGGAAGCATGGGCATATTCACATGTTAAAAGATGAAACCTAAGTGAAACAACAAAAAGAAGAGGAAAGAATGTGGACCAAATTAATTGCTAAATTAGGAGTGGTGACGTGAAATATTGGAACCATCCCATCAGAATGCAACCTGTCCTTAATTTCTTAGCTCTGTCACTAGCTACTCAATGCTTTAGAGAGGTGGCATCAGGCTTGGTTAGTCTAGTCAGGTCATCAATATTGTGATATCAATATACTTAAAAGAAAATCTTATTTTTAAACCAAGCCTGTATCTATTTCTCTAAAGAGCTCTGTATTATTTTAATTTGGTGACAGAGTTTGACTGACTAGCCACTGTAGGTTAGGAGCTTATCTTCTTCTGGGTGCAGTTGGAAGAAAACTCATCCTGTAGGAAAGGATGAAATTCAGAAATGGAACACCATGGAAATTATGAGGGCCTTGAAGGATTCATAAGTGTCACATGAAGATCAAGGGTTTGGTGGGTAGTAGATTTGCAGTCTGCGAAACCTGGGCCAGAAACCACTAAGCTCTTCTGTCACGGGAGAGCTTATATTTAGTACATCAGGCCAAGGAGATCCAAAGATGCACCACTGTTTCAATACTATTCTAGGATACAAAAAATAATACAAACCTAAGCATGTAGTAGAGATGCAATTGATGCTCTTGATCTGGACACTTTAGAATAGATACAGGAATTGTAAACATTAAGCATATTGGAGTTATTACATGTGGCATTTAATTATAAAAATAATTATTTACTTTTTCTGAGTTTCCATCCCTGAAGATCTTTTACGAGTCAACACTGACCTTGTCCAACAGCCAAACCCTCATTGCATTTCTGTTTCTCTGCCTTATCATTCTATATAATTATTTCTTAAGTAATATCCTAATTATTTCTACATTTGTTCCTATTCTCTTCAATTATAAGTTCACTGCACTTTAAATAATTTGCAGGGAAGCATGTTGCAGGAGAGTAGAGAGTTGTAGAGAAATAGAGGTAAGAACTAGTAGATCAGATACTGATTTTTGAGGAGTTGACTTTGAAAACAGATCTTTGAAGAAATCCTTAGAGTTGTCTATTATGGGTCGTCCCAAAGCTAGAATTTAAAAACGGCTTCCTAAAATTACAGTTTTAGAAGAGAAAATGTCTAATAACTACTATGTTATAAAGATGCAGATCTAATGAAATAACAAGTTAATTTATAATTGGAATATGAAGAAGCTTTTATTGGAAAATGTATCAAAAAGTTGGGAGATGCTTTCCACAGACAACGAGGCTGTGGAAGATGGATTAAGAGAGCATCTTTTCTCTAAAAGCACACAGGGAAATAGAATCAATGACCCAATGACCTGCATGACGAGAGTGAGTGAATGCTCATTAAATTTACATATGGTGCCAAGGTGGAGGGAAGAGCTGCAAGCTCCAAGAAGAACAAATTAGACGATGACTTCAGCATATTAAATAGAATCCTTTAAAAGCAGGAACATTTTCAGAAGCTCTTATATGAGTTGGTTTCTTAAGAAGATTAAACAAGTATTACATAGAAGAAAAAGAAAAAGGATTTGTCAAGTGGAGAAAATCCACAATAGTCACGGCGACCCCAATTTTTGAAAAGGGTCTGGCAATAGAAATTCAATTTGTGCGATTTTGCTAATATATTCTACAACTGAATTTGACAAAAATATTTTTTTATGGTTCTGATATCCCTTGACATAAAGAAGATTAGCCGTCCATTTTTGTACATCATGCTTTGATTGATTCAGAACCTCACCCACTGTGCTGTGCCATCAAGCTGTGGTCAATACACAGAGAGAACAACCTCTGGAGAAGTAAAACTATGTTTTCCTTTAAAAATGCAGCTCAATAGTGGGTACAAAGCACAGGAAATTAAGCCAACGGTTCTAATAATCATTACTGTGATGGGAAGTCATACACTTTTTTTTTTTTTTTTATTGAGCTGCTACTACATACACAAACTTTTGGGAAACGCTTCCCACGCATCACACCATTATTTCTTTTTTTTCCCCCTCTCTCCCATATTCCCCTTATTCCCCTCCCCTATGACTGTGACTGAGGGGATTTCCTCCCCCTGTATACGCTCATAGGGTATCAAGTCTCTTCTTGGTAACCTGCTATCCCACACCGTTATTTCTAACGCGAACCTTCAGGTGTATGCGTTTTTTACTTATGGTGAACACTGAGACTTAGTTAAGTGACCATAAAGGGTCAATCTTCTAGCAAGCGGGTAATGGAATGTTAACTCCGAGTTTGGAATCTTATCTGCAAAATCGTCTACAAGCAATTATATCTCAAAGTGAGTTGTGATGTGTACTCTTTCTAAGCAAGGTAACTTCACTTGCCTAGGCCACTCTCCACCTTTTCATCCCGGTGATCTGAAATCCCACTTGTGACATCCGTTCTTTCTGAATATCTGACCTTCAGCATCATTCTTGTGACACGCTTGTCTGAATCATGGTGATAATAGTTACGCACAAGTTACTTTTTATAATAGCGCACACAGAGAGATCTTTCTAGACCCAAGTCAAGTTGTGCCACTTTTTTGTGGGAAATCTTGGAAAGACTCCACCAAATTAACAACGGAAGGCAATGCTGTCACAAATGTGCTCATGGTTCTCTCTCCACCCCTACTTAGCATACTTTTTATGCCCCACGGGGCTCGGTATAACTATGTTCTTTTTACTCTGAATTCTTATTTCTGTCCTTCCATTGGCAATGCCTCTGCTCTACAAACTCCCCCCACACTAGGCCTTCGAGGTACTTGTTTATTCTGTAGGCAGTGTTGTTCTTCCCCCCGGTGTCCAGATTGCTGTTTGGAGGCTTTCCTTACATTCCAGTTTCTAAAAGAGACCTCCCCAAAATGGTGTCCTCATACTTGTTTTCCTTCCATCCCTCTATTTTTAATCCACTTGTTTTGTCTGATGGTGCTGGAATTTTCTAACATATTTCACATCCGTCCAGCATTATGTGTTTGTGTCATCCATTTGAACACAAACTTTATAAAGTGAGACATATATGTTTGGATGTCTCCCTAATTTTTACCATTTAGCACACTGGTTTTTCACAGTAGACAATGGATATGTATCTGTTGAGCTAAATTAAAGACATTGTCAGAGAAGCCACAGTAGCACATGTCTGCAGTCTCAACACTGGGACAAAGGGATTGCTGAAAGTTCAAGGTCAACCTACTCTATGTAGCCAGTTGCACACCAGATAGAGTTCTGTTGTCCAGCCCTCTCTCCAGAATAAAGTAAAGCAGTGGAAATATTATTATGGTGTTTCAAAGGTAAAGATATCTTTTTGTTTATTGAAATTGGGACAATGGAAGCCTTCCTAAGGAGTTTCATGCACAATATATATGAGTTTAAGCGGGGTAAGGGAAGTTGAGTAGGCCAGCCACCCTGTTCTCCGATGGGTTCTGTCACATGTGGTTTGACTGTGCTGGGGCTCCTGAGACCTGTACACCAGCTTAGCTCTTCTACCTCTTCATTTTCCTGCCTCAGGCACAGTCATCCTCCCGTTGAACTAATCTTTCCAGCACTCACTTTTCCAAACAGATTCTCCCCTCTAGCTTTAATTTCTTCATTTGTAGTCAACTAAGATTACTATACATGACCTTATCAAATAAGCCACGATTTTGACCTCTTTGACACATTCATAAATGCTGTATAGGCGCTGATATGTACATTGATTGACTGCAGCACGTACGATCATTTCAGTAATACAGTTGGGCTTTTAGTTACACAGAGTTCAATAACAGCTAATGATAGCATCAGTTATTCTTTGAGGGACTGCCAGGAACCAACCACCCAATGTCTTCTTTAATCTCTCCTCCCTTAAGGGAAATGGTATTATATCGAACTTATACAGGAGTAAGCAGAAGCCTAGAGAATTCGATGGTGTGTTTCAGGCTCCTGCGTGTTCAGAGTGGAAATTCACAGCTCAATTCTAACTCAGGATCATTTCCTTCTGCCAGGACACCTTTCCATTTGATATTGCTTCATTAGGAGATACAACGGTCCTTGCAATCTTTTCAGACACATCATGTAAGGTTTTCTTCTGTGAGTCGAACGATATTTTAAGATAAGCAATAATATGTTGACATACAAATAAAACAAGGGCTATAAAACCTGGGAAATAATAATTGGTAGTCATGATCCTCTCATTAACGAGTGACCAAGCTCAAGAGACTAAGAAAAATTAAGCAAAGGAGAGAGAGATGCATAAAAGGAAAGAGGAAGGGAGAGATTGATTTAGAAGCATTTAAAGATAGATTCTGTCAGAACGAGCCACAGAACGTGCAGAAGAATCCCCTGGGGGCTAGAGGGCTGAGAGGTGACTCCATAGTTGGCTCTAACATATAAGTAGTCATTATAGCTAGCCTGTTCACACTTCTCTGTCAACATCAAGGTCAAAATAAGATAAATGGCCTCAAATTACAGGAAGACATCTCAGTTAATATCAGAAAGGACTTCTTGACATAAAAAGGAATTAAGTATTTCAGTATGAGCCACAGGAAAAAAAACTTTATTCTTTGATGGTGTTTAAGAATAAAATAGAAAATCTGTTCTCCAATTAGCTAACTAAATTGGAGGACTACTCAAAAAAATCCCTGTGATTTTACTTCACAGTGCGTGATAGAGAATGGGATAAAAATTCATAGTTTTTAGAAATTAATTTTGCATTCACTCATTTATATATGAAAAACTCAGTCTCCCATTTTTCCTTAAACAGAGACACATGAATGGCCAAGCATGCAAACCACTTGCTATGTAGGTAAGATTAGGCAGTCTAAAGCTAATTTCTATCGCTCTTTGAAGGGTCTGCTGCTCTTCTGTGACAAATCAGCCAAAGAATTTCTGCACACAGCACACTTGGCTCTCTCTGAGCCTCATCCTTGCCTTTGTTCTGGGCCACGGATCATTTTAACGTGTCTTTCTTTTATGACCTCGGAAAGAAAATGCACATAGTATGAAGAGATACTTTTGTTGACTTCTTTAACATAAATACCCTTACCACTTCTTGGTAAATTATTAATTTATGCATCTGGCCCATGGAAGGGAATGTTTTTTCACATGTGTGTTTGGCTGATTCATCATTGCTTGAATATTTTTTTTCTCGTTTTACCTTCTTTCTCATTAAAACCCAAATACTTAAAACATCATATTTCATTAATACTTATTTTAATAGATGTTCCTTTCTGATTTGCCATTTACATAATGAAACTGAAAGAAAAGGTGTGAATTTGATAAAAATTGGCAGCCAGTTATTCAATGTTGTAACTGTCAGGTTAATGCTATCCAAAGGAGGCTTACTTTCTCTCTGCCCTTTGTGTGTCACATTGGTTTGTTGTAATTGCTAATTTAGATTTCTGATTTCGGATCTGTCTGCTGCACACAGTTTCTGCCTTTTTCACCATGCTGGAATGATTTAGGAGGGGCAACTGTTGGTTTGGGCTTTGTTCTGCTCTTTTCTGTGTCATCTCTTTGAAAGACTGGCAATAGCAGGTTTTAGAAGCTTAAACCCAGAGCAGGGTGAGTCTTCACAGATATTTTTTGGGTAAGCCATTTCTGCTGGTTTTGGTGTCAACTACAGTTCTTCAGTGTGTTGCTTATGGAAAAAGCCCGAAGTGAACGGCTTTTACAATGGCTCGCTTCTACCAACAGTTATAATTAAGAATAGAAAACATTTTAATTAGTATAAATGGGGCTATAAGAGAGTATTTCATTCCTGTAATGTGCTCACCCTGCAACTGTATGTGGCTCTAATCCCATTAAGCTAGGAGGCTGCTAAAAGTGAATCTCAGGAAGGAATGGTGCTCCAAGTTGTCTGAGGTCATTCAGGCAGGTGGTTTGTGAATTTCAAGTTGTTTTTATATAGCATATTGAGAGAGAAATTGTAAAAGATGAACATTGAAAGAAGTCAGAGGGAAGCCACTGTATATTTCTCTAGACTACAGTTAGAAAAGGAAAGGTTGTATTCTTGCATCTAGATTTTTTTCCAGGATAATGGTGTTCTGCTGTAGCTGGAAGAGGAAAAACAAATTTCAAAGGCTAAAGAAGTGAGGTCCTGGACCTATGGGTTGTTGTATTGATCAAAAGACCCACAAAGAAAGAAAGGGTAAAAAACAAGGATGAAGCCTCCATACTACAAAAAAGGTCATTTACAAAAATTCAAAATAACGGCACTCATACTCCTAGAATTTTATATAATTACAACAGAATACATGGAAGAGTATGAAGTGGAACCAAAATTTCCTGTAGAATATTTGTGAAGTGGTTATGTTTTTGCATTGGTAGATTTCTTTGTATGACGATCTCAATTTGTAACTCAGACTGACCTTAACTCCCTATTAAACCCAAGGTGGCCTTCAATTTGAGATTCACAGCCTCTGCCTTGTCATGCTGGGTTTATCAGTTTATGACATCACATTCACATCAGATTGTTTTTTTTTTTAATTTAGATTTATTAATTTTATTTTATATGTATGAATGTTTCGCCAGTGTGCATTTGTAAGTGCATCGTGTGCATGCCAGATGGAGATTTTGTTCGCATAGCCTCGCGTCTGATTTAGATGAACCACAAAGGATGTATTGATATTGTGCTATAGGACATCTTTAAAGGCCCCAGATTATCAACTGTCTTGTTAGGGCTTTTATTGCTGTGAAGAGACACCATGGCCCACAAGGCCGCATTTACTCTAACAAGGCCATACCTCCTAATAGTGTTAGTCTTGTTGGAGTGGGAGAGGCCTTGTTGGAGGAAGTGTGTCCCTGGGAGAGGGCAGTGAGGTCTCAGAAGCTCAAGCCAGGCCTTGTGGCTCTTTTTCTGCCTGCTGCCTGCTGATCCAGATGTTGAACTCTCAGCTCCCTCTCCAGCTCCACACCAGCATACAGGCTGCCAAGCATCCCACAGTGATGATAATGCACTAAACCTCGCAACTGTAAGCTAGCTCCACTTAAGTGTTTTCTTGTATAAGAGTTGCCTTGGTCATGGTATGTGGGCCATTCTTACTGAAGCCACCACAGCGGTGTTACATTTAAAATTCAAAGGGACTAGCCACTCTTGTCTTACTACCTGGGGTACGTTTTCTTAGCATCTGTCAAAATGTGAATCCAGAGTTTGTCTTCATCTGCCTTAATAATTGTACTTATAAAGCACCAAACAAACTCTTTATTAACAAAGACATAAGGCTCCAAGTTTTTCTGCTTCAAGCAGGCACCATGTCTCTTGGTATAGATAAAATTCTAACCACGCAACAGCAGCACAAACTTTTTTTTTCCAGGATGCATTTTATTCAAGAAAATGGCTAGGTCTAATGTTTCTGCTTATGACCATTATTTTTTATTACACATACATTTGTATTATTACTATATATAATAAACTACATATAGCAAGAAGAACCGTGAAACAATCAGAAATTATATAAATGTACATTCATAGTGTTTTGGCTATTTGTATTTGGCAACCTTGAAGAAAACATCTTTCCTGTCTTGGTGAGCCTAAAATTCTGGATGTAAATCACTATCTATCATAGCTCATCTCTATCAACTTAAAACATCTATCTAGACCTAAAAATAACTTACCTTCTAAACAACTAAGCTTAACTGTAAAACTAAACTGTCTAGTCTTCAACCCCATCAGACACTTGAGAGGAAATAAAATTAATTATCGAGTAAACAGGAAGTGCAGATTAGCAGCTTCCACAGTGAAAAAAAAAACCCTACAGAGACAGTTTACTACCTGAACAGTCTCACAAAACTCTCTCTAACATTGGGACACTACCTTCAGCCTTCTGGCCCAGTATATCTGACAGACACATTTGTGAGGCAGGACCTATTTCAAGACAGCACAAACTTTTACTAAGTAGTTTTTGTTTTAAGGAAAATATGCTATTTCAAAATGTATCTTGAACATATTTTTGCAGAATATTTTCACAGATTCATTTAGTGGAGGCTAAGGGCCATCTGATGACCTATTTATCCTTTTTCATTATGATGCTACTTAGGTCCTGGTGGCACACAAATAGGCTTGCTTGTTTTCCTGTTCTCTCTCTCTCTCTCTGTCTCTCTCTGTCTCTCTCTCTCTCTCTGTCTCTCTCTGTCTCTCTCTCTCTCCTTCTCCTTCCTTCTTACACAAATACTAGAAAGCTTGACTGTGATTTTATCCATAATATTCTTGAAATTTTGAAAGATAGATTTTTTTCCCTAAGTCACTGAAGCTGGGTTTTGTCCTAAGGTCATTTTTTTCCAGGCAGGAGAATTTGAGAATAGTTTTCAGTGTTTCACATAGGTAGAAAAGGAAGAAGAAGAAGAAGAAGAAGAAGAAGAAGAAGAAGAAGAAGAAGAAGAAGAAGAAGAAGAAGAAGAAGAAGAAGAAGAAGAAGAAGAAGAAGAAGAAGCCGGAGGTGAGACATTTAATGGAAGGTCTCCTACAAAGTCAGGACCTTAAAGACCTGAACCTTAGCACATGATGACCCAGAAACAAACTTTATCCTTAAGAGACCACAAAGAAACTCTGTTGTAAACTTTGGCAGCAGGTAAGGAAGGGAAGAAAACAATCCAGAAAATTTCAACTCTATGCAAGCTGGAGCTCAGATGAAACCTGCCTCAATGCATTGTAAACCTCAGGACAAGATTTAATTTAAAATGCTTGTCCTGTCCCAAGATATCTTTATATACCATATACCTTCTAGAATTCAATATAAATCCTTTCTAGCCAAACTACCCATCATATGCTATCTCAGATTTCGAAAAGTAAATCCTAATGAAAAACAAGATTCCCATAAACAAACAAACAAACAAACAAACCCAAAAAACATCCATCTTAAAAAGAAACAGATTCCCAGAAAAGACACAATTAGTAAGTTGAGAAAATGAGCAATGTGTGAGACGACTAAAACAACAACAACAACAACAACAACAACAAAAAAAACAGAGCAGGATTCCTAGAAGTAGAGTGTTGTACATGCTATAAAGTGAATATACAATAAGTGGGGTTGCCAAAATTCAAAAGCTGTATTCTACACATAAATTATGTACATGTATGAATTGCCAAATTTGTCAAAATTGTCAAAAAAAAAAACAAATTTAATTAATACAGGAAAGCTAAAGACATAATTATGAACTAAGAGTCAGAAGATCGAGGCTACCACACCGAGTGCAGCACATGGCAGTAGTCATGCGATCCAATCATAACAGAAAGATGTGCAGGAGACTGGGTATGAAGAGGCACTATGTGAACTCAAGTCTGAAATTTACTTAATTTTTCCATATTTTCTTTCTGTGTTCTATTACTCTTTCTGAGCACTAGTGGCTAATGATTTTCTGTTCAAAACAGTGGCATCACTAGACATGGGACTCTGAGCTGGAGCCCTGAGACGTTCACTTTACAGCTAACACCTGGTAGCAAAACCTGCTCCTTTATCAGTTTGAAACCATTACTGCATCATGTGTGTGTGTGTGTGTGTGTGTGCGTGTGCGTGTGTGTGTGTGTGTGTGTGTGTGTGTGTGTGTGTGTGTGTGTGTGTGTGTGTGCGCGCGCGTGTGTGTGTGTGCGTGCGTGCGTGTGTGCGTGCGTGCGTGTGTGTGTGTGTGCGCGCGCGCGCGCGCGTGTGTGTGTGTGTGTGCGTGTGCGTGTGCGTGTGTGTGTGTGTGTGTGCGTGCGTGCGTGTGTGTGTGCGTGTGTGTGTGTGTGTGTGTGTGTGTGTGTGTGTGCGCGTACGCGCGTAGAGTTCAGAGCACAACTTTTCGGAGTTAGTTTTCTCCTTCTACCGTATGGATTCTGGGAATCAAGTCCAGGGTTAGGCTTAGAAGCAAGCGCCTTTACTTACTGAGCCATCACAACAGACCCCATTTTATCACTGTTAATCTCTTTCATATTATTTTCAAAGGGCGAATAAGACAAAACTGTGAGAGTAACTCCAAAGGCTACATTTTCTCAGGTTAGTAGGTATTATTTATTGAGGGTTCCTGGGTCCTGGTACTTTACCCCACACAATGCTTTTGAAGAACTACAAGCTAAAGTCCCAAATATTGTTCCCCACCTCCCGCCTCCCCCCCCCCCACCCCCCCCACCCCAGGTCATAGAGCTTTATAAGCAGCAAAAGCAAGATTTAACCCTATCCTGCCCGATCCATGTTTTACCATGCATGTGAGCGCTTGGGCACATAGTCAAATATTATTGACTTTTCTCCTGGAGATTTTTGTCCTGGAGAAGATTAGCATTTATTCCAACAGTTTTGTTTTGTTTTCTGAACTGAATTTTAGACACAACTTCTTTTTTGCTTAATAAAAGTAGTCTTTTCATTTGTAGTTCTCCCAAACTCTGGCTTGATCAGATACCTTAGTATGCTGGTCCCTTCTCATCAGTGCCTATGCAGCCCAGTATCATCAGTCCCTATGCCAGGCCTCGGCAGCTTTGCCCGGTGTAGTGGTTTGAAAGAAACTAACCCCAATAGGCTCACAGGGTCTGTTGGAGAAAATGCGTCGCATGCTCACCTACTCAAGCCAGGCCAGTGGCACATGTTTTTCTCTTCCTGCTGTCTGCCGGGTGTGGGTGTAGAGCCCTCAGCTCCTCCGCTAGCACCATGTCTGCCTAGATCTTTATAAGAGCTGCTATGGCCAGGTTGTCTCTTCACAGCAATGGAAGCCCTGACTAAGACACCTACCTTGCCTTCTCTACCCTTGAACCAGCAACCTGAGAATCCTTAGAGAAAGGCTAGGCCATCATGTCTCAAACCCTGAGACATGGCTTCTGCAGGGAGGAGCAGTTCCAAGCACAAACCTGCCATGCAGTTTGGTCGTGACTGCCTCTTGTCTTTTCATTTTATACCAGAATTCAGTTAGTTTGGTGCCAACCAAATATCTGGCCTAAAGTAAAGAATTTTTGGCATGTGTCCCCATGTTCAGCACTATAAGCCCAAGCCAAACAATAACCGAGATTTGGATGTTTGTGCTTATTTATGTACTCACCAAACTGTCTTCCAACCCGTCCATTTTAAGATGAAATTTGTGAACATTTATCGACACATTATTTTCCCCTTGGAAGGACATTCAACACAGTAGGAGACTTGTGGCTGACTCAGAGTGGTTGAAATTATTTTGGTTGTCGTGTTCATTCCGAATTAATGTAAGAATTTTAAGTTGGTGTGGAAGAGAATTAGCATATATAAATATTATAATATCAGGTCAACTGGCATTTATGATTGTGTACATGGAAATTTTGTGTGAGTTCCTTATATAACTGAATCCTTTAACCCTTACAGCATGGTACGTGTGGTTATCACCACCTCCTATCTGGAGATGCAGGAGCAGAGGCACTGTATTCTACAATGGTATGGAATCAGAAGATGAGAGAAGTTGATTCTGACACTGGTAGATGTGTCTTCAAATCAGCTACAACTTGATGGCCGTCCTTTGATATTTTTATTAAGTGTGTAGAGAGCACATTGCACAGAAAATGTGATTGATTAGCTTGATATATTCTAGCTATCACTGAATGGGGTGATTTCCAGATAGTTAGCACACCTAAATGTTCGGAGTCGGAATGGATTCACCAGATGTGAAGCCTGGCCCCAAATCCTTTGTTCAAATTTGATTTCGCGTTGCCTCACATAGCCAACAAGAATGAATTTGGAGAAAATTTTTTAATCTTAAATCTTTAGCATGAGAACTAAAGTAATTAACATGGTTACCTACTGTTAAGCAGTACATCACTATAGCAAATGTTTGCATTTTTTAAAAAACAGGGTCTAACTATGTAGACCAGGCTGCCTTTGAATTCACAGCGATCCAACTGCCTCTGCCTCTCAAATGCTTGGATTAAAGTCATGCATCAGCAATCCGAGCCACCACCATACTTTCTCTTCTTAAATTTCTCAGATCTTTTAAAAAATTTCTCCTTTTCTCTTTACTTCTTGCCAAAATATATTTTTTCCCAAACAATATAAAGCAATACAAAGATTAGACAATGAGTTACTCATACACTTCTGTGTGTTGGACAATTTTTCATAAATTGTGATTTTGAGACTGCAATATAATTACAGTGTGTCTTCCCTTCCTTTCCTTTCTCCAAATCCTTCCATATGCCCCTGCTTACCCTCTTTCAAATCCATGGCCTCCTTTTCTTTTAAGTGTTACATACATACATGTGTTAGTTTTAAAAAGAACTCTTTTTTTTTTTTTTAAGCGAAAATTTTCCTGTTGGAAATCATGGAAAAGGACTTTCTCCTGTTAGTCCCAAGCTGCTCTCCTCAAGCTGAAGCGCTTTTCTCTTCCTTGGTGTCTAGTTGTAATTTAGACAATATTGACGGATAAGTTAGGAGCAACAAAGAACACCCTTCTCCGAGACGAAAGCCTGATGCACACCTGTGCCTCAACATTTCCTGGGAGCATGTTGTCACAAAGCTCACTGTCTGACGAACTAAGTCACCCACCTATCCCCATACAGCTTTGTTCTTCCCAATTCAAGTCATGCTCACTTTGACCTAATTATTTCTCTAGCTTCCACCTTTGCTCCAGAGACCATTCTTACAGTGTTGAGATCCAGTGTTCTTTCCCCCCTCATTTCATTTGAAGGTCTTTTCAGTGATACCACTTAAGGTTGGAGCCAAGATGTGGATAGAATGGGAAATTTGGTATGAGTGAAATAGGATACCTTTTTATTATTTCTGTAAAAAGTGAGAACAAAGAATAGCTCACTGGCTTTCACACACACACACACACACACACACACACATATATATATATATATATATATATTGTATCACAATGTAAAATTGGCTTCTATTTGTTTCAAAAAGTGAGACAATGGCTGTTTTTTTTTTTTTAATAGTTTTCTGGTAATAAGCACAACCAATGTTCCATACATTGGCAGATGGAAATAATGATTGGGAGAAGACAGGTATATACAAGAAGCCAATGTTTAATGCAGTGATAAATGACTCTGGGATGTAGATGTTTGCTAGAGAGTGTTAATAATTCCTTGTATGTCTCACGGGGGAAAGACCACAGCATATTTTTATGAACATGGGGGAGTTTGTTTTATAGAGCTGTTGTTCTCAAACTGATTTGTGGGTGCCATTTATATGATGTGTGTTTGGTTTTTTTGAGACAGAGCCTCACCGTTGTAGTCCAGGTAATCCTTCTACGTCAGCCTCCCTAGTGCTTGACCTGCGAGGAACACAGCTACAGTGATTCCTAAGAGTTCCTTTTCTTTTAACTGTGACACCAACATTTCCCATTTCCTGGCTTAGCTTTGACTGCAGTAAACATTAAATGCAAAGATTAGACAATGAGTTTCTCATATACATTTGCTGAATTCATTACAGTTAGATTATCTTGAAATAAATAAAACCACCAGCTTATTCTTTCTTTCTGTTCCTGAGCCCCTAATGACAGAAGAATTTACTTCATGATGAATGGCTGGCTGCTTTTGTTCTCTGGACGGTTTTGTTTTTTTGTTTTTGTTTTGTTTTGTTTTAGTTTTGAATGTCTCTAGGGACAGGATACATCTGTGCTTTGCCACACTGAAAGCAAAACCCCAAAGCTGGAGGCCAAAGCTGTCCTTCTGCTTTACAAACAGGGGTGTCTGTGGGCTTTTCCTCATTGACTGACTTCTAGATGCTATCTAACCCATGTGCCATTGCTCTCTGCAGCACAAAAGCATCCGAACTGAACTTATGACTTGTCTCTTTCTGGGGAAAAAGCAAAAGAAGAGATAATCCATTTATCAATGAAATACATGAAGGGGATAATTTATTTTCTTGAAAACAGGTGAAGGTGGTTTGATCAAACTTGAATCTGAGCATTTCATTCCTTTTGTAAACTTGCCCTCAAGACAGAACAGCAGAGGAGAAGATTAAGAAACACACATCCAAGCCATTATTTCTCTTATCTTGCAAATATTAATACAGTAGTATAATTTCTTTACTTGTTGGAAGCTCAGTAGTATTATGTATTCAATCCAAGAATGAAGATTCAAAAGTGTCATCCAATTTTTGTGTCCTTGCCCTAAAGGAGTCATATTTCTTCTTTGCCCTTTTATATATGTATATGTGTGATAAAATGAAATGCAGAACTCAATGGGTTTATATCCTGTCTGGATTAATTGCAATGATTGAAACATCAGTTTGCTGGTATTCTCTTGAAATGCATGCTTTATTTATTATGGATTGAGTAGGACAGTAAATTTGGTGTTATAGCATAGTGTAGTTGAGAGCCAATGGCTTTACTCAATATTGTTCTTGAACTCAATGATGGTCATTCTGTGTAAATAATCTCATCAGCCTCTTGTGTGAGCCCATCCTTGAAGAATTCCTCATATGGATGCTTAATGAAAAAATATACTACAATTTTGTCCTTGTCAGTAGTGTCAGAACATATGAGTGGCTCAGAGAAACTGCTAGATAAAGCTTCACTGCAGGGGGGAGTTCAACAGCATTTATCTGAGTGAATAAGCAGCTTGTATATCCCCGTTTTCATAGGAAAAATAATCCACAAATGACAGTCTTGAGTCTACATGAAGGACAGGGTTATTTTATGCATGTGTCTAGTAAATCTCACTCATGTGGAATGTATGCCCGTGATTCTAGAGAGCTGACCTCCAAGTCTCAAGTCTTCTTGACTTGAATTTCCTTCATTTGCCATGGAGCCATGTTTTAAAATTGCTGAACAGCAATGTATTTATCCACCAAAGCCAAAATGTATAGTGAAATATGTTTGATCCTGGAGGCTCTTAATTAGACAGTAAGCTGTAGATGTTTCTACAAAGCATATGAAAACAGTATGCTCTGACTTTTTCCTTTTTTCTTCTTTCTCTTTTTATTAATTTTATTTATTCACTTTACATCCAGACTGCAGCCCCCTCCTTCCCCTTCTCCTGGTCCCACTCTCCCTTCCTCTTCCCCCTTCCCCTACCTCCCCTTTTTCTCAGAAAAGGGGAGTTGCTCCCCCTATATCAATCTACCTTAGCAGATTGCTTTTCATCAGGACTGAGCACATCCTCCTCCACTGAAGTCAATAAAGGCAGCGCCTCTAGAAGAGAGAGATCAACAGCAAGCAAAAGAGGCCATGTCAGAAACATCCCCCACTCCACTTGCTAGGGGACCTCCATGAAGGCCATGCTGCCCATCAGTTACATATATGTAGGAGGGGGTCTAGGTCCAGTCCATGTCTGCCCCTTTTGGGGGGGGGGTTGGTACTTTAGTCTCTATAAGACCGCATGAGCCTAAGTTAGTTGACTCTGCTGGTCTTCTTGTAGAATTTTTGTCCCCTCCAGGACCTTCTATCCTCTTTCCTACCCCAGACTCTTCCACAAAGTTCCCTCTTTTCATTTCTGATTTTGGTAATTTGGATACTCTCTCTGCCTTTTATTTAGTTTGGCTAAGGGTTTGTCTATCTAATGATTTTCTCAGAGAGCCAGCTCTTGGTTTCATTGATCCTTTGAATTGTACTCTTTATTTATTTATTTATTTTTTTTGTTGATTTCAGTCCTGAGTTTGATTATTTTTTGCAGTCTCCTAGTTTTGTGTGTGTTTGCTTCTTTTTGTTCTAGAGCTTTCAGGTGTGCTTTTAAATTGCTAGTGTAAGATCTCTCCAATTTCTTTTTGAAGGCACTTAGTGCTATGAATATTCCTATTTCTGCTTTCATTGTGTCCCATAAGTTTGGGTATGATGTGCCTGTAAAAAGTGTCTTATCATAACAAGTTTTCTTGTGTTTTTAAAAATGCATAGGAGCCGACAGCCTGTGAGATGGCTGAGCAGATAAAAGCATTTTTGCCTCTGAAGCACAGTGATCTGTGTTAGATCCTCAGACCCCATGTCAAGGGGGAAGAAGAAAACCACCTGCTCAAGATTATCTTGTGACCTTCACATGCACAGGGTGGCACAACCCACACCCTAATTATAACTAATTTTAATTATTTTCAAAAAGAACGTGTAGGTTCCATTGCACTTAGAGTACCTAGGATGACAAAAATGTGAGGGTATAAGGCATAGTCATGTAAAAAACTGAGTTTAACTGGATTGGAAGGTGATATTTGGTTCTATGGGGAAATAAGTATTGACTATCATTACGATGACCTTGATGATGGCCCTAGGATTGGTGGTTAGAAGTAAAGATTTTGAGAGCCAGGTAACATAAATGATCACAATTTGGTATAAATGCCTTGAAACCTGTTATATGGCAAAACACTATTCCAACTATTTTATGAGTAATTTTAGTGAGTTGTAAAACAAAAACAAAAACAAAAACAAACAAACAAACAAACAAAAAAAAAAAACAGAGGCTGGCTTTTTTCTTATTCTTAACCGAAAAAATACAGTTGTCATTGTCATCACTACTACCTCGTAAGCCTAATCGTAGATATTTAAATCATCTAACAAGCTTGGCTTGACAGCAGCTCTAGAGCACTTAGCAGGCATTAGGCTTCTGAAGTAATTATTAAAATTAGTCTGATGTGGCCCACAGGATGGATTTGTGAAGGTGAGAATGCATCTGGGGCTGTCATTAAGAGGCCGTGAAATAATTCAGCTGCACAGAAGTGGAGGCTTGGCCTCAGGAAACAATAAATCAAAGAGGACTCCGAGGTTCGAAGCATGGGTGATAGAGCAACTGGGCTTTAATTTTGCTTTCATGATTAGAATTAATTTTATTTCCATTTCATCCTCTGTCTACTCTCATTCTGTTTCTTTTAATTATTTTTTAGAGATTATAATATAATTACAGGCAACTAAGGAATGCGAAGAGCAGGAGGAATAGTTTTCCCCAGGGAAAATCTTACCAATTGCTTATCTAATACCAAGTGATCAGTCCTGAAAACATTATGTGTGTGTATCTGTGTGTGTGTGTGTGTGTGTGTGTGTGTGTGTGTGTATGTATATGCACACATATATAGCATATATATATATAACATTCTACAGATGGGAGCAGCTTGTATTTATGTATTGATTTACACTCAACCATATGTATGTAACAAAAATCAATGGATGAAAGAATCCATGAATTTGAAAAAAAAAAAAAAAAGAACAAGGAGGGAAACATTGCAGGCGTTTGATGAGTTTGTTCATCATGGTTATTCAAGATTAGGCATTTTCTTTCTCCGCCCCATCATTCACATGCTAAAATAGCTCATGTTATTCTTTTTAAAAGGGAATGTTTCTATAAAATCTGTGGGAGAAATTAATATATTATTTTCTTCAGACCAAAGACACTCTTTCTTAATGAGTTATATCAGAATGTTGTAGTCTCTTTATATGTACCCATGCTTATTGAAGAGACATCTTTCTGAAGCTTATATTTTCACTTCAATTTCAGCATCCATACACTAACCCTTTCCACAAAGTGGAGTATAATAGGGGTTTCTCACTGCACAGGGTTCTTTGCTTTGGAAAGAACTAAATTTAAAAACAAGTGAGTAGACGGAAGCTACTCCAGTAATGACTGTGCTCACAGATATTGAGAAAACGATCTAGTCCTGTTACCTCAGTCTCTCCCATCTGCAGAGTGGGAGATGGGTTGCTCACCTTCCATCTTAAGAGCAGAATGAATCACACACAGCAGACGCATGCAGCATAGAAGGGTTACTAACTACCGACTTGTGTGGGACTAGAAAAGAAACTTCCTGGTTTGCTTACACCCATGTGACTACAACGGACAGCTTGCTAGCGAATGTCTGTGACAAACAAGTAGATCATATGTGTGTGCATCTCCAAGCTGAAACCCACCCTGCTGAGTTCATCCCAATCTGCTAAAGGAAACAGATATTCCTCGTCAAGGGAACTTGAGGAGTTTGAGCGAAACGTTAGAACAACTTGCTTGTTCCTCAAACAAAGGGAGGGTGTTGCAAGGAGCTCTGGGATGGGAGAATTCCAGCTTGCAGCCCGTTACAAGAAATATCACCCAGACCTGGGATGTCCTCTGATGAGATTCTCTGTGGAGGAGCATCCTTTCTCACTGGAGCCAGACTCCCAGTAACTATGGTGTGGCACAGCCACTGACTTGGAGTAAGCCGAGGACTGTGGCTTTCATGGAGGAGCAGAGAGGAGGAGGTCATGGAGGAGCACAGGGGAGAAGGCAGCAGCCTAAGCAGTGTGATTTCGCACATTTTCAACTTCTGCAGCCTTTGTATTGTACTACGTGCTAAGGCAGCTCAGCGTTTCTTAGTTTGTAGACATGCCCCATTCTCCCATGTCCTCTTAACCTTCCTCTTTCTTCATTTCTAGCCTGAGAGTTCTGGGAAGCCATTTCCCATTTTATTGAATTAATTTCCTTTCATCCTCTGCTGTAAGGATGTTACAAAATCTAAACTGAACAATTCTAACACTCCCCCCTTTTCCCTAGCTTCTTATTTTGTACAATGATTTGAAAAAGTGTCTAGTTTCTATCTTGATTGCAAATCATAAGACAGTATCCTACGTCAGTTAAGGCGAAAGATTTGGACTTGCCTATAAGTGGGTTTCTAATCATAATCCTTTTACCCAATTTGGACCAATTTCAGCAAGTTATAAAACCTTTTAAGCCCCAAACTTCTGATTAGATGAAATAATGGTATCTTCTTATATCATGACCATATCACGTCATGGTTCTTTAGTGAATGATACATTTTGAGTGATTTCTGCTAATACAAGACTTTTCTAGAGCTCCATATGTTTTACTCCTTCCTGATCACTGTAGTTATTTTGAATCTAGCTCTACTCTCAAGGTCACTTAATCTAAAGACTGCCTTTGCATTGTTGAAGAGAGGCAGACCTTTGATTATCTGAGAACATCTTGTGTTCCAAGAAGTGGTCTTGGTGGTAGGTCTGCCATGGTGAGGCAGACAGACCATGTCTCCTCTCACAACCACAGTCTATTGCACTCAGTTCATTTCCATCTGTGTGTTGGCTTCTAAAATTTCTCAGTGACCTCTTCCTTTTCCTTCTGTTTTGTGTCAGGAAAGCTCTGCACATTCTTTCCAAGGTTTTTCTCTACTTTCTCCAGAAAGGTTGCTCTAACATTCCTCTCTTGATCTGCATGTCATCAGTCACTGTTGCCACTGAATCATTCTTTCTTGGAGCAGCATTTTCTCCTATATGAAAAAAAAAAAAAAAAAAAAAAAAAAAAAAAAAAAAAGAAAAGAAAAGAAAAGAAAAAGAAAGGGAAAAGCAAGAAGTACACAAATGCTTCATGATTGCATGCTTTCAGTATGCATGCCTCTTTTCAGCTAGATACCCACAGACTATTTGAATAGCTTTTTTTCTTTAATTAATTAGTTATTCACTGTACATCCCAATTATAGCCATCTCCCTCCTCTTCTCCTGCTCCCACCTTTCCTCCATCTCCCCCATATTCTCCCTTCCTTACTCATCAGAAAAGGGGAGTCTGTCTCCACCTACCCATCCCAAGAGGTTGGACACATTAGGACTGAGAGCATTCTCTATGGGCTGGCAACAAAGCCCTACCAGGGGGAAGTTATCAAAAAGCATGCATGTAAGGTCTTGTCAGAGCCCTGGCTCCTTTTACTAGGGACTCACATGAAGACCAAGTTGCCCACTGGGTTCAAATGGATAGGGGGGCTAAGTCCAGTCCATACATGGTCCTTGGTGTTTCACTCTTTACAAGGTCCCCTGGGCCCAGGTTAATGGGCTCTGTTGGTCTTCTTGTGGAGCTCCTGTTCCCTCTGGGTCCTTCTATCCTTCCTCCCAGTCTTCCATCATGCTCTCTGCTCTCTGCCCACTGTTTGGCTGTAAATCTCAGCATCTGTTTTGACCCATTGCTGGGTGAAGCCTCTCAGAGAACACTATAGTTGTTTCTTAATTGCAACTGACTAGCTACTAGTTTCCTTCAAATCGAAGCACTAATCTCAATCATGCTTTCCACCACTCTGCTTATACCCAAATTGCCTTCAGCTGTTCACCACACTCAGGAATGCCAATTTGCTTTTAATTTAATTGCACATACATACTTCTTGATAAACCAACTTGTTTCCATTCATTCCTCTTGTTTGTTTCAGATTATCTTGCCCTTTATGGGGTATCATACTTCAGCCCTCACCTTCCATATACTTTAGCTCTGCAAGTCAAAGCTCTAAAATCTGCTTCAAACTTCCTTTCCATATTACTATCTCCCCCCCCCACCTTAATTTGTGGCTTCATGCCTTCCAATCAGTATGACCTTTTATGTTTCAGGTTTCTCATCTCACCTGGCAAACTCTGCTAACACTGTTCCTGTTACATCATGTAGATGCTGCCTGGGTATGTCCAGCTTTCCACCCTCCAGGCATGTGATGCACTTATACCATCCCTATTTGTGTTCTGTGTCATCTTTAACATACTACCAACTTACTAAACATGCTAAAGAAACAACTGAGTTTGGAAGTTTATCTTCTCTTAAAAAGTGATTACACATTGTGAAAGCATGCCAGTGAAGCAATAGAGGCTATGTTCTTGATGAATAGCTAGTGTTCAAGAATACAAAGTACCTGCCATGTGTGCAGACAGTTTCTCTCTTTGCCAACCATTATTGAATTAAGAAAGCCTATTTAAGCCAACAGCAGAGGGTTGTGTCAAACCTAAGGTAAAGAAGTCCTTTATCTCATCATATTTAGTGTCTTTGAAATCATTAGGTACTCAGATTACACAAAGTAATCATCATCATCATCATCATCAACAACAACAACAACAAGAAAATAGAAGACAGAATAAGAAAAAACTACTAAACAATAATTGAGTTTTCAAGCCCCTAAACAGTTCAGTCAATTGCCACAGAATCTCCTCTGGACCTTGTTTTATAAATGCATGGTGACTTCTCCTAAGAAACGATAAATTCCTTTCCATAAAGCTCCTCAAGGTGCATGAATGTTCAATAGTTTTCTTGAGGCTAAAATTTTCAATCACAAGTGAATATAGGTTGTCACATTATAAATGAGGTTAGCTTGATGGATAAATATTTTAAAGATATGAGAAATGTGAGATATCAGGGTGGAGATCATACCTGCAGAGATTGGGGGCAGGAGGACAAAAGGACTGTAGGGAAAAGAGAAACTGGTCAGGGACATCTCTGTGACAAGCTGGAGACCTAAGTCAGGGTAAGCTCCCACGCGGATATGAGAGGAACTCTAACAGAGACTCCTAGTAGTAGAGGTCATAGAGACTGAAGAGGACACCCTCTAACTAGACAAGTTTCCTAGTAGAGGGAGGAGAACACCAACCTACCTACAAAAACTTCGACTCAAAATTTACCCATCCTACAAGATGTGCAGGGATAAAGATAGAACAGAAACTGAGGGAATTTTCAATCGATGCCTGTCCCAACCCAAGATCCACCCCATGGGGGATAGCCAACCCCTAACACTATTAAAGATACTCTGCTATTCTTGTAGACAGAAGCCTAGAAAAATTTTCCTCTGAGAGGCTCCACTCATAAGTACCTCAAAACAGATGGTGAGACTGGGCAAAGCATAGGGAGTCTAGTGGAAAAGTAGAGGTAAGGAAAAATGGACCTGGAGGTGACAGGAGCTTCACAAGAAAACCACAGAGCTGGGTAACCAGGGCCCGGAGGGGCTTGCTGATGCTGAAGCACCAACCATGTACTACATGTGCTAAACCAAGGCCCCCTGCAAAAATATAGCTGAAAGGGAGCTCAGGCTTCATGTGGGTCCTCTTTTGATGGGAGCAGGGAATCTATCCAGCAAGGACTCTCTTGCCAGATTATTGACTACTTTCTCCTGGCGGGACTGCCAGGACATACTCAGTCCTGATGTGACTTGATGAGCAGGGGTTGTTGGTTATGGGGGGGCTCCTCTTTTCTTAGGAATAGAGGAGGGGAGGAGAAGGGGGAGAGGGAGGAAGGGTGGGACTGGGGTGTGAGGAAGGATAGGGCTACCACCAGGATGTAAACTGAATAAATAAATAATTACTTTAAAATTAGCATTCACAAGAAAAGGTCAGTTATCTGTAGAAGAGTGTAGATTTTAGAAGGCAACATCAAAATATTCAAACAACATATGTTTGAAGTGTAATTGAGTTATAGGATATAACAATAATAATGGCTTTTGAATATTGACTACATTTGTACATTTTATTTTCAAGCACCCTGCTCTAACCAGACAGGAAAACAGGTCCGTTCTTTATGGTTACCAAGCACTCTTTTGTCATTAGTCCATGCCGAACTGATAGCTTTTATAGCAAGACAAGGGACCAAATCATCACTACCTGGAGGGAATCAGTTAAATCATTTGAAGATGGCTCTTCTGCTCAGAAAGGAAGTTGGAGCTGACTGACTGAGAGTCTCTCACTCCCCAGGTGGCAAGGGTTAGTGTTGTTGAAGTGCTGACAGATCTTACCCTTAGGGTGGGTAGACTAGATTGGAAAATGCATAGGAGGAAAGCTTGTCAAGGAAATTCAGGGAGTAGAGCCGATGTGTTCTAAAGAGGATTCTCACCAGCTCCCTAGATTGATAAATGCTTATGTTTTATGGACTTATACAAGTGTAAAGAAGACAAATAGCAGGAAACAATACAGAGAGAGAGAGAGAGAGAGAGAGAGAGAGAGAGAGAGAGAGAGAGAGAGAGAGAGAGAGAGAGAGAGAGAGAAAGGAGTAGATATGATGGGAAAATGTCTGGAGGGGCATAAAACATTAAGATTTGTCAGCTCATTATTTCTCGAGATGACAATAACATTCTCATTTGAGGAACAAGTTCTTGAGGGAATAGAGATATTTTTTTAAATACAGTGCTTTAAGGGTGATTGGCTAATGGAGTGAGAATATTATATTGCAAGTTCCAAAATTTCAGGGAGCAGTTTTGATATCAAACAGTGGAAACTCCCAGTTGTGTGGCCGGACTGACTGAGCGCAGGCTGGATGAGTATTGCAGGATTCGCTCCTTTGAAAAGGATTTCCTGGCTGTTGCATTGAGACTTTATAATGAACCTCATCAGCATATGCAACTAGTGCGCAATAATACAAATTAGAAGAGACACCTTGGAGAAAGGATGTATAGCAGTTTGTGCATTTGTAAGGATGGTGGAGAGGGATATGTGGATGCAAAGAAATTTCCTTTAAAACTTACCCGTCATTTCTATTTGAATGGTCCCTGTTTAATAGCCCTTGGGTAGCTCAATATGAACTGGTGACATCTAGATGACTAATTTATAGTTCGTTTAAAGATTGGTGATACTCCTGACCCTCCCATCATCACTTGGATTGCTTCAAATTGATCACTTACACACATTTCACTCTGATAGCATTCTATGTTATGTTATAATGATAGTTCTCAAGTCTTCTAAGGTATTATATTAATCTATAACTCACAAGGTTTATATCAACCACATCTTCTTGCTTGCTATCAGCACATGTAAATACATTCAGGTTCAGAAATAAATAGATAATGACAAAAATAATGAGCCACCATGAAATAACTTTAAGGGTTCGCTCTGTCCTTCAGACCTTTTTTTGAACTGCTTTACACACACATATCCTGGACTTGCTTTGTAGACCGGGCTGGCCATGAATATAGTCCTGGCTGTCCTGGACTCAGTTTGTAGGTCAAGCTGGCCCTAGACTCACAGTGATTCACCTGCCTCTGCCTCCCTGGGTTCTGGGATTAAAGGCATGCGCCACCATGCCCGGCTCTAATGCCAGATTTCAGAGAGATGCAGCAGTGCACAATTGACAGGGTAGTCAGAGGTTGGAAGCAGTTCTGGGGTACATCACAATACAGACCTTGCAAATATCGGATCACCTCCAGAGATCTCTCATGCCTCCTGGACTTTCGGAAATCAATGGCTCCTGACAGCACGTCAGAGGCTGGAAGCAGGTTTGGGGTACATCGTGGTATAAGACCTTGCAAACACCAGATCACCTCCTAGACAGCCCACATGCCTAGTGAGCTTCCTGAACAGGGCGGCTCTTGGCACACATACATATTTATATATACAGACACCAATTTTAACATATATACTCTACATATAGATGCATACATAAACATGTGTGTATATGCACATATATGTTATATACTAATTATTTAAAGTCCAAAAGTCTCGTCCAGTAGGATTGGTGGTAACTCTATGCTGCAGAGGAAGAACAATAAGAGAATTTTAATCATTTTTCTGAGTAAAAATGTTTTAAAAAAAGTAACACAGACACAGTTTGAACCCAGAAACCCTTACTGCTTCACATTCCTATCTTCACTCCTGCCGTTAAAGCATTCTCATCTGGGTTAGGAGTGCAGTAAGTGGCTAGGGTACTCGCAATTACATTTTCATCCAATTGTTAATGCAGGTGTCCATGTATCACCAGATCATGGGATTTGAGTGTAAGCACTGTACTCTACCAGCCTTGTCATGTCCAATGTTCACAGAAGTATAAGTTACTCCTAGTTGCGGACTGTTTCCCAAGATACTAGGTCTCAGGGATTTCCATCGTGAGGTTGTAGACTCTGATCCACAAAACATTTAGATGCACAAAGCAAAATTTTCAACCCATAAGAGAAATATTCTTTCATGGTTTCCCCCTTGAATGTTCTCAAGATAGAATAGAGTCAATGGAGCAAGCCATTCTTGATTGACATGTGACACTGTTAGAATCACACTTGTTGAAAATCTTTTCATTACTTTTTCCACAGGGTGCTGCTTTAATTAGAATGCTGGCTAATTTTATGGGCCATTCAGTTTTTCAGAGGGGTTTGCAAGTAAGTAAGATGCTTTCTATTTTCTCTACCCCTTTCCTTGTCATTATGTTTATTTTAAGCATAGTTCACTGTTTGGGAAATCACTAATATCTGATGCAGAAATTCAGACCTGTAAGGCAGGCTTTGTCCTTCAGTGTGACATAAAGAAGTTGTCATAGAATAGTCTGTATCATCTGCCCAAACTCAAACCAGTATACAATTTAGAGGTGTTTAATTGGCGAACTAATTTTTATACATGCCAGATCCCAAATAATCCTCAGAAGAGCTTCAGAAAACCTGCTATTATTTACTGTCATTGAGATGTTTAAGTAACATGAAAACAAATTTTTAGCTTTACTAAAATTACACAACTGAGAAAATCTGGGGCCTGATTTTCTGTTATATACTTGCCTATGTTGTTTTACTACTAATATGCACAATTGCTATTTGTCCCAGTGAAAGTAAAATACTTTTATCTGAAAGCAAAGTGAATAGTTTTAAAAGAAAGGCGATAATTATGTGGTTTTTATTTTATTGTTATCTCTTAGAAACCTCTTCTTTTCTAGTGAGGCCCAAAGGTAGTGGGTCCTGGAACCAGGTGGGAGGGGAGATGCGGAGGAACTGGGGTGAGTTTTGGAAGCGAAACTGTAATCAGGACGTGTTGTATGAGAAAAGAATTTATCTTCAATAAAATGAGGGAGGGAGGGAGGGAGGCAAAAATCAGGACTATGCACTGCATTTAGGGAGGAGTAAGTATGAAGTTTAAGAATGGATTTGTAATGCACAAAATTATTAAAAATGTAGAGCTTATATAATTGTAGGAAGCTGGAACTTTCATTCTGTTGAATCTGCTGGAGTAAATCACACTCCCAGTCACTGTGATTGATGAATTATTTATGATGCATTCTGCTACTTAGAAGTGTCCTTTAAAGTAAATTGATGTTCACCTGAAATACAATTATGCTAAGACAGAGTGAGCAATCAATCTTATCTGTTCTTAGTAAGCTTTCCATTTTGAAATTTAAATAAACTACAACTGGGATCAGGTAATATTTTTGTAGTATAATTCTATTTTTATCCGATGTAAGCTGAGAGATAAAATACGAAGGCAAAGAGTTAAATTTGATGTGACAAGCTGTGTATTTAATGCAACAAATTAAAAAAGAGCATATAAATTTATTGAAGAATAGTTTTCTTATAAACTAGCTTGCAGATTAGTTTTTAGCAAGCATCAAAGTTTACCTTAATCAACGCTTTTCATTATGGATGTCCTCGGAATAGCTGAATCCATCGAATGTATTTGCCAAAGGATAAAGGCTCTATTTGAAGAGGGATGTAGGTTCCATTCTGATCACATAGTTGAGGAAATGCTTTTTTTTCTTTCCCTTTTTTTTTTTTTTTGTTCTGCTTCACTTCAAGGAATGCCCTCCATGAATATCAACTATTTGGAGGAATGGCTTCCCTTGTCCCCACTGCTTTGTTTTCCCGTGTCGAATTTGTGACATGACTGTTTCAGAAAATTTTTAAGTTTTCATAAGGGCAACATAAATTGAATTCGATTTCCTGGTGACAAACTGATATGAAATCACCTTCTGCATACAGTTTTAAAAAATTATTTCCTACTATTAACTATGTATGTGTATTTGCTCATCAGATTGAGTGGCTACAGTTAGGTTATTTTGACAGACTGTTTTTGAAGAATTTTTTCTTATCCTGTTGCATTTTTTATGGTATGTAAGATATATTATTTTGAATATATCCCTATGTCCTTTTGCACTGACCAAGCTTGTTCAGTTTTATCTAAAATTGCTAAACAAAGCAAAACTGAACAAAAAAGCATTTAAAATAAACTTTCATTCGAAGCCAGTGTTAACGTGTAGTTTTATGTTCCAGCACTTGATTTGGTTAACTTTCAACCAAGGGACTCTATGTTTGTCAACAGTGCGCTTCCTTTGCCTCATGACATCCGATTGATCAGGTGGATCTGTACCCTTCAGTACTCGCCTTGCAGCTTCATTTATAGTTATCACTCAAACTGATTTAGTGCATCATCAGCAGTTTGGATTAGTTTACAGTGGATCCTTCTGTCAGGGTGATAAATGATCATCTCTTGTGCATGGAGATGTATGGGGTCCATTTTGGAGATGACCTCCTGAGCAGACCCTGCATGTCGTGGTGCTGAGTGCTCGGCGAGTTCATATTAATAAGCTTGCCACTCACAAGGCTCTGGGGAGCCTTTCTTTGCAAGCTGTTGAAAGGGCTACTCTGAGATGTCAGCATTTACCACTGGGGAAAATCTATTCATTGTTTTTACATTAACCATGATGTTCTATGTTGACACGTGGAAGTTTATTATTTGCAAACAGACAAGGATGATATTTACAGGCTGGAGAAAACCTAAACTTTGAATGTTTTCATATGTTACTCTTTCTCCTTCCTGTCTTCCTCTTTCAGTCCTTTGGCCTCATCACTTTTTTTTGAGTGCTCAGATAACACCCTCAGTTGTTCTTAGGACAGAGCTATGCTAGCTGCTGCTTCTTTATTTCTTATGTAACAAAATTTGTGTTCTGTGGATACTATTTTTTTTTTGTACTTGTATGGGTTATCCTAAGCTCTTTTTAGAAAGAAGACAAACATTAGATATACATATGTATAATTTATCTAGTAGATTTCTAGGCCAGTTTGTATATTCAATGTTTTAGAAAGTATTTGGCTAGAGTTTCATCAATATTTTATATATCTTAAGGTAATTTGTGTGGCAATATGTATTTTAAATTACAAGATGAATATATTGCTCAGAAAGAAAGAAGTATAGAAATGTTTTGAGAAAACTTTTTTTTGTTGTTACATAACAAAGAAACAAGCTAATCAGAAACCAAGGAGAAAACTCAATATTGAGTAATAATGTCTAATTTCAAAGAAATTCTTGATATTTTTGTACATTTTATTGCTTTTGGGTTTAGTTTAGTGTTTAAATGGTTAAGTTTTTTATGTTCTTTAAAGAAAATTATCTTAAACCCCTGGTAAACAAATTATATTTTAGAATTAAAATTAATTTATGATTTTGTTAATAAGTTATATTTAATTTTTATGTTTGAGATGAATTCTAAACTTTTATATTGTTGATTACACATAACATTCATAAATAATATATTTCAAGATACATCAGTCATATTTTTTCCAAGCTCTACATATCTACTGTTATACATAATCCATTACACAAAATGATATCAGGCATTTTGCAGGAAGCTTGAGGCAACAGAATAAGTATGGAGAAGTAATTCTCATGTCTCTTTCTAAGTAATGCCGAGCCTCGTACAAGCCATGACATCTCTCCTGGCCTCTAACCTGTAGTTATAAAATGCTAACTAAATTCTCTGAAGTCTCTTCCATCTTTCGTAGTTTCTAAATACAGGATTTATTTAGGGAAGTTAGTTGATCATTTAGGCAAGAGCCATGTAAATCTGATGGAGGTAAAGGATAAACTGCATGTGCAAAAGTGACGTTCTGTTATTGAACTTCTTGGCAGGCTTCTTAGCACTGGGCTACAGCGCTCAAAAGGCCACCAATAGGTGGCCACCAATGCATGGGCCAATGCAACTGTAGTGAGTTTATTTTTCTCCTGGTATAATTCCAGTAGAAAGCAACTGCATTACCTACTGGGACTTCAAGTCAATGAGAATGTGAAAGGCAGGCCAATAGTAACCAGAGGCATTCATTGCCTGCTTGCATACAGACTTGGGGTATATTATTTAAATACTTTACTTTTGTTTGTGTAACAAATATCCCAAAGTCTTTTCTCAGCCATTGTTGGAGACCAAAGTAGCAAGATTATTCTGCAGATACACATCTATTTAACATTTAAATATTTGAGATTTTTTCTCATTACTATGCTAAGTAGAGTTTGTTGTTGTTGTTGTTGTTTTAATGGGACAGCTCGGGCAGAAAACATGCAGTGTCTCTCCATCTTTGTCTTCTCTTCTATTGGAGAAAACTTCAGTGTCCAAAGGTATTAAATGTCCTTTCCTGTGCAGTATTTGGATTATTTTTCTTGGTTCTCCATTTCTCTGTAATTCCTTGGTTACTTTACGTACCTTCATGGGATTTCTCTGGCTCCTAAAAATGAATGTATGCACTGATTCCTTACTAGAAAAACAATGCTCACCTCCTCCTGTCTTATTGACAACATGGATATTTTTATTTGCCAGGAAGATTTATCATTTAATACATCTACATTAATTTTTACTCACAAGTAGAAATGCTTATAGTCAAAATGTATATAAGACCATTTTGATAGTCTCTCCATTTTTTAACCTTGGTTTTGTAGTTGAGGTTCAGTGCAGTACAGGATTACCTTTAAAATACCTCACGTAGATAATACCGTGATCAGACAGACTCACTGTGAAATCATTTGGAGCTTCCAGGTTTCCTTGTTATTTGTTTTAATAAACCTAAATTAATTTTTATTTTTTTTCCAATTTTTCTTAAAATAAAATTACAAATATGAAAACTCCAAGGAGCATTGATTGGTTCAGTAGATATTAAAATAATTAATTCATAGTACTGTAGCTTTTTAAGAAACAAAACAAAACAATATTATCCTAACGATTGAGACTGACAATATCATTCTTCATGTTATTATGAATCAATATCAAGGAATTAAAAATATAAAAATGAAATCATTGTTAAGCTTGATACAAACTCAAGCCCTAAATTCCTGTTAGAGAGTGAGTCACCTTTCTGTTCAGCTGGTGAGAATGAGCCAATAACTTCTAAAATATGTTTGAATAGAGAAAGATTTCTCTTAATTAGTATTTAACTGCTCTTTTCCATAAGGTAACCTATCACAACATGTTTGGCTCCAATTATCAGGGTGGAAATTGCTTATGCAAATCAATGTAAGCAATGAGGTGTGGATAAAAGCAGAAAGGAAATATCATTATTATTGGTTTGTGCTCATAAAATTCCAATAGCCTGAGGGTAATGACAGGCACAAAGCCTTGGTGATTATGACTAGTGACAACACCCTCAATAGCATGTTCCAGTGGAGTTGTTATATGTAAATATGAATATCTGAGGTTTTCACTTGAGAATAGCAGGGTTATGTTTGTGAATACAGGCTTCCTTCATGTGAGTGTTCACACAAACTAAACATTAGCAAACATCAGAACGGAACTAGTACAATGACGTTAACTCTTTCCTAGACAGTTAGTAAGGAGTATATCAAAATGACAAATGAATCACTCTTCAGGTAAAGCTACCAGAGACGGTGTGCTCAGACGTGCCTGTGCTCCACTTAAAATGCTGTGAGGTATTAGGTACTTTTTAGGCATAAAGGAAACTACTTGGTAATGGTTTGTTGTGGTAACTCAATATCCTAAAATACTGATACCATTGCGAGTTTTTCAGACACTGGCTTCGTCTTCATCAGCATTGAATTTTTCAAATAACTTGCTACAAAACTAAAAGGAATAAGTGCATTACAGAATATATACATGTATATTTGTAATGTGTGAAAATAAAAAAATTCTAACTCTTGCACAAAATGAGTACTTTTAAAACTAAATGTCAGTCGCAACTCATATTTCTGAGTAAGAGAGATATAAGTTGCAGCCTTAAATTTAATTTAAAGAAAACACGTAAGTGGGCAATAAAATATGGCAGTAGTGTATTTCTATAATTTTCAAATTTATAGTTATAGTCCGTAATTCATGCTCACATAACTTCGGTAGATCTGGGTGGAAAGCTACACATTCTACCCCACAACCAGAAGAGCCACATAAGACCCTCTGCTTTCTGATTGAAGGCTTTCTGTGCCCCATCTATTTCCTCGCCTTCCTGTTCTTCTCTTCCCTTTCCTTTGTCTTCCTCTCTTTCCTTCCTCCACCAGACATTTTCATTACAAGGTGAGAGCATAGAATTCCCTTTGGGACATTTGGCCTCTCTTGGAAGAAGGACTAAAAAAAATACGTTTACTTGGAGCTCTTTTCGAGAAAACATTGTATTTACTTTGTATCAGTGCTGCTCTTAAAATAAACAAAAGTTCTTAATATGATTGCCATTGTCCAAAAGAAAATTTGTAATACTTTTTTTTTTCAAAATTAAGTTTGCTATTTATTCAACTAGAAGTAATTAGAAACAGAGATCATCATGTACAGATCTACCATACCCTCTAGCACAAGTTAATGATGAAATTGATCAGGTATTAACAGGAAATGTGCTGGAAGTTTCAGTATTTCATAAGAAACACTATATTAACAGCAAAGGTTTGAAGAAAGATTTTCCTATCACTTGGCAACATCCAAGGAAATTATAAGCAATGTTCTACTTGTTTTTAATTTTTTTTTATTAATTAAACATTTTTATTTTTACATATATATTTATATTTTTACACACACTATCTATCTATCTATCTATTAAGCTACCTATATCAAAAAGAACCATGACACAATCAGGAATTATATAAATGTTATACTCTTAGTGTTTTGGCTATTTGTATTTGGCAACCTTGAAGAAAACATTTTTCCTATCTTTGTGCATGTAAAATTCTGAATGTAGATCAATTTCCATTACATCTTGTCATTATCAATGTAAAACATCTACCTAGACCTAAAGACATCTTAACCCCTAAGCAACTAAGCTTCATTGTAAAACTAAGCTACCTGGCCTTCAACTTCATCAGAGACTTGAGAAGGAATAAGCTTGATCAGCTGAGTGTGCTGGGAGTGTAGGTTAGTGGCTTTCCAAATGAAAAGATGTCAGAGACAGTTTTCTACCCGAATAGCCACCCAAAACTCTCTATAATGTTGGATCATCTTCTTCAGCCTTCTGGCCCATTATACTGACAGACATATTTGTGAGGCAGGAACTGTTGAGGACTTGCTTACCCTGTCTTGGCAGAGTTTGGCCGTTGACTCTGCCTGCATTCAAGTTTGCCCCTTTTTAGGCAGAATTCTGTCTGTGGTAGAAATGAGGACATTTTGCCCAGTGGCTTGTTTGCCACATTTGAAGCCATCTCCATGAGGAGGTTCTTTGAGGCTCATAGTTGTCTTTGAGGTAGGCTGGGTGTTGCCAGGAGTTAGCCTGTCTCATTGTCAGTGAATCTTTAAAATAACAAAAACATTTCTAAATGCCGTATTCTTCATGTCTCTGAGGTTTCTGAAGACCTTATCTATCTATCCTACCCCATCTTTCTATAGAATCATATCTCTCTGCCACACTTAAGATTTATATTCTTGTGATAAAAGTAGTCTAGTGATTGACATGACCATGATTTGATCAGCTAACAATTAAGTTGTAGAACTTATTTATCCTAAACAGCCTGCATTAGCACTTTCAAAATATTGGAAATAAACCTTGTATTATAATTGAGTTATATGGCTGCAATGCCTAATATTAGAGTATATATATATATATATATATGCAGACATATATATATATATACACATACATATATATGTATATATAGTGTGTGTGAAGAATAAACTTATATTTGAATTTTATACCACTGTATCTAGAATTAAACTTATTTTGCATCTACATACAAAATTCTATACCAGTGAATTAAAAATAACCTTGTGAGTGACAATTGAAGCATTAAGTTGAATAGATTCACTAATCTACTTTTTGTCCTATCTTCCCTATATATTTCTATTTTCCCCCTTCTTTCTTTTCAACCCCTATTTCCAAGCCTAAGAATGTAAGATAAAGGAAAAGAGAGACATTGCTGAGTCTAACCTTGTTTTCTCTCTAAATAAGACCAATAGTAACTTGTAATCAACTCCCATTGATAGCCCAAGAAAGCAAATAAAAACCTACCTGACCCCCTTAAAGGAAATAGGGCATCATTCATTTAAAGTTTTTTTTTTTTTTTCTGGCTGATTTGGGACTAATAATACCTAGTAGGGCCACAAATAAAGTTGAGGAAATGGTTCAACAAGCTAGGAATAGAATTTGTGGTCCAATTTGTATGTCACATTTTTATACACATTTATCGACCGTAGAAATAGAAATGAATGTTTGAAGAAATTAGATAACTTCTCTAAAAATACACACGACTGGGAAGGATCAGGTAATTCCTATCTAGATTTTTTTCAGTGTACAAACTAGTTTTTCTTGTTTGATTGAATTGTATATTCTTCTCAACTGTTTGCCAGTGCCACGGTTGGCGAGTAAAGCATTGACTAGTGAAGGCAACACTATGTATGTGCCTGCAAGCACTAGGTGCCTAGGGAAGACACTACGCCTGCTCATCTTGTGCCCCTGACTATGGTGTTTGCTCAGTTCTAGAATTTACCAAAGGCAGTGCAATACTTTATATGCCAGGATATGGTTTATCTATTTTTGTTGGCTTTTAGTGACCAAAGCCCTTTATCAGGGAATCCAGAAAAAAAAAAATGCATTTCACAAACTTCAGTTTTACCAACAGATTCATTTTATGCCTTGGTAATATTTCAAGCAAGCAGCAAAAGTGAGAGGTAGTGATATTTTAGTACCTGGAAACACCCTTGTAGACTATTATGTTTGCACTATTTTGCTGACAGCTTTAAACCCCTTCAGGTTGTTCTGCTATGGAGTGCAAATATAGCGGTGGCAATATCGTAACTCATAATACACCTGCTTGTAGGCATTGATGCTGTGAGCCATAATTGCTACATAGGAGATATTTGGAAACCAAAGTGGTGTGAGGATATGCTATTGTCTGTAATTTAAAGCAGGCAAACAAACAAAACCCCTTTTTAAATCCTGGCAGGTTGTTTTGATTTAAAATACTCTGTTTCATGCTATATTTGACAACCTCTTATGAAAAAAATTACTAATTTGTCCAAGATTTACATTCATTAAACAGGGTGATGGATTTTTAAAAAAATATGTAAAATGCCTTTTTGTTCCTGAATAAATAGCTGAATACACATCTAGACAAGCCATTTCTGAAGGTGAATTTAGGGTAAACACACATTTAAAGTTTCTGACTCAGAATGGTTTGCAAACAATTATACTCCACCATTTTTCTTATATATCCTCAAATAGCTGTATTTTCAAAATGCCTCATTTTTTCTTATTTTTAATATATTTTATTAATTTATTCATATTACATCTCAATCGTTTTTTTTTTCTTATTTTTTAATCGTTCTGTGAATGCATGGAATGCAGTTGGTAATGGCTTGGGTTCCTATGATACAAAATTAGCAACAGAGGAAACTTTGAATAATGACCTTTTCCTTTCCATCTTTACTTCTGGCTGTTAGAATTAAACGACAGACACTCCTCTTGTGTTTGCGCAAGGCTTTCGCCCTCAGTACTCGGATACTCATGCATATATGGTCTCATAATTTCCAAAAATGTCTTCAAATGTTGACCAAAACAAACGTCTAAGTCTATAGAGTAGCTTTCTTTGTTTTATTTGGTTATCTGTGATGGTTCTAATCTGTTTGTTCTGTTTTTCTCGAGGTCAAGGTATTCAGTACATGGTCTGAAGTACATGAGCCGAGTTCAAATAAGATTACCCAGATCTTGTGTATCTTTGCTATAAAAAGGACACGTAATGATTTTTGTTGTCCACGGATCACTTGAAAATCACCTTACTCTATGTGCTTTAAATAGCTAAGTTCATAGGACTGTGGTTGGCAGTTTAAAAGTCTCTGCTCTAGACGCTTAATTTAAGAGAAAAGCTTTTTTTTTTTTTTTTTTTTTTAAATTACTTTTGTTGTCACTTCATGTGCACATAATTTGAGGAACTTTCTGTTGCAGAGGAATTTTAATCCAGCAACATGGCTGCTCTGGCAAGGGATCACATCCAGCTGTACTCTAGCTGGAATACAGATACACTCTTAATATACACACCTTTAACCCCTCTGGCTGGGATATACACAAATATTCCTTTAATCCCTCTGCATGGAATTTAGTATACACCATTAAAACCAAACAATGATATCTATTTGAGGAGCAGACAAAATGAAGAATCAGAGAAAGATTTGACAAAATGAGTCAAAGATAAGATACACCCAACACTCTCAAGAACTAAGAAGAAAGAGAAGCTACTTAAGAGCAGCACACACAAACACACACACACACACACACACACAGATACACACACACACAGACACACACACAGACACATATACACACAGATACACACACACAGACACACACACACACCTCATTCCTCATACCTTCCATTCACAACATAGTCAAAATCTAGCACATTTTAAAAACAAGCTTATTGTGTTTTGTATAAATATTGTGTTTTGTAAGGTATAGTTTTATTTACTGTTGGGGGATCACCAAAATGGTGTTTAAAAATTAGTGTTTGTTGCAACCATCTATTGGTGTGCTAGACATGATTTGGGATTTCAAACAATACAATAAACTCTGGCACATTTAAGTAGGAATACTTTTATTAAAGGAACCAAGAGTGGGCCATCACATCATTGAGAAGGGTTCAAATACAAAACTCACTGAAAGGTTATCATGAAACTTAGAAATCAAGATAACTGTCCAAGGATACACCTCAGAGCAGCTGACTTGGTTGATGTCATTAGAGTGGTTGTCACTCTATGCTTAGGGCCAACAACTTATGTCCCTCTGCCTCTCACAGTTTTTACATTACTTCTTATGAAGCATCTATTTGTTGGAGGCCAGGACACAAGATTGCACTTTAGCTGCCAAGGGAAGTGAGAAGGAATATTTAGCATTTTGTCCTTTCCATTTCAAACCTGAGAAGTTCTTGCCTTCCTCCCACATTCCACATTGAGTTATTAACCCTATGTAAAAATGTAGCTTAAATGATGGAAAGCCAACAAATAACAAATGCTCCACAAATACTTTTTAAAAGTATAATTATTCTTGATAGAAAGCAGTATTTCTTCAAATCTTGGCTTCAGCCTCCTTGTCAGATCATCAGATAAAACAGTGCTTGAATTTGCCTGGTGCTCTGGGGCCTGATCTTAGCATAGGGTGTGGGCATTCTGCCTCTTGGCATCACTGAGGCCCAAACCCGAGTGTCTCTCATTATCATAGAAATGTACAGAAGTGTACGTGGTCTATGCAGAGCTAGGCCTTTGTGCTACATTCTGCTTTCTTTTAAGTCCTCACCCTCACTGGGAGCCATTTGCCAAAGCATAATTTCACTGTCTATGGAAGCAAATGACTCTATGTTAAACTGGATTAACGGGCTTTTTCTGAGGCACATAATGTAGTTTTGATCCTGCTTCAGGATTTGAGTGGGAAAACATCACGACTTTTTCTGAGTCCAGAGAAGGGATGCTGCCTCCCTTTCAGCATCCCTTCTGTCTGTCTGAAGTGGTACTTGGGCTTGTTACTGCCAAGATGGTGAAGCTAAGACTTGAATAAAAGCAACAGGGCTCAGCTCTGTGCTATCTCTAACAGGAAAGAATATGATTTGCTGTTTTAAAAGTCATTGTGCTTTGAGCAGTTTTGCTTGTCTCTCAACACAGAGAAAATGCCCACAGAGATTGTATTAGATCATTATCTATGTCCCCAGTAATAAGTCATTCTCATGGCTAATTCTCCATCCAACTATGCTAAAGGACTTATTAAGAGGAGAACAAGTATTCTGTAATTATTTCCATGTCTCAGATGATAAGAAGACTGCTTTGCTTCCCAAGCTCACTTTTTCCCTCGTCACTTATGCCTAATTGCATTTCATACATGAAATGTCATGAATCATGTCACGTGTTAACAGAAGAAAGTAAGACGTTGTCTCTGATGCAGTAGTTCAAGCTTTTGATGGCAGTAAATGTAAGTTGTATATTTGACAAGTATGCACTGAAATAATGAGGTAAGTCCCAATACTCCCTAAAGAGGACACCTTGCGTAGGCTTAATAGACACAGACCTAAAATCACAAGTTAATAACTGCATTATCAGTTATTAACAGAATCATGCTGTACATCAAGTAATGTATCACAGGCACATATTTAGTAAATTGTGCATAGCAGGCTCTGTACAGCAATGTTGGTTAAACAGTAGTAAACTAAGATACCACATTCCTTAGTTCCTTGCAGTTTACATAGAAAATGTGGGCAGCATGCAGCACAGAAGCAATTGAAACATGGTTTGGAAAAATGTTCTTATGTAGTATGATAAAATAACCTAAGGAAGACAGTTTAGAATAAAGAAAGGCATCGAGTGGGCAGTGAAGAATTCCTGGGAGAAATTTATCAAAAGTTAGTCCTGGAGGATAAAGTGAATTTAAGTGGACAACAGACAATAATATATAGAAAACTGCATAAGCAAAGAGTGAGAAGAGATGTGTCAGGCATATTTTAAAAAATCAGTTTAACTTGGGGCAGGGCAGTTGAACAAGCGGGAAACAGATGACGTTGAAGAAGTGTATGTTTGAGCCACATGATGGAGTTTTGATATTTGGAGCATTCCAATGATTCATATGAGAAACTGATTAAAAGTTGTCTGGTTTCTTGGTAGAGATTATAATTGAAAGAGATGGTTCAGGGACAATGGTGCTTGGTTTCTTCCAAGCAACATTCATGACCGTGATAATCAAAGAAGTGAGGTGGAGTGAGAGGATCTTGGGGAAACGTTTCTACCACAAACCATCATTTGAATAGCGGGAAGAAGACCTCGCGATGACTTTGAGGTTGCAGGAGGCTGCCAGATGGAGCTGGTGTAGCAGGACGAAGGGCTCAGTTTTCAATGTGATCCTCACTGTGGTTGCAGCCAAATCCAAGACCCACCGCGTGGCAGAGAGCCAGCAGTCCCTGATGCCATTAATGATACTCTGCTGTGCTTGCAGACAGGGTGCTAGCAGAGTTGTCCTCTGAGAGGCTCCCCCAGCATCAGTTCGAAGCAGGTGCTGAGATTCACAGACAAACTTGTCTTTCTTTTAACTTGTTTTGCAAACTATTGCCTGAAGTCATTTAAAAGATTATAAGAGATAACACCTGTAGAATTCTCAGAGTATATTAGAATTCTTCATTATTCTAAAAAAACAAAACAAAACAAAAAAACCAAAAAAACAAAAAAAACCAAACTACAGGCAGTGTGCTTTTATTATCTTCATCTTATAGACGTGAAAACAGCTAAAACCAGCTTAAATATGGTGGCCTATCCAAAATTCATCACATACTATTGAGTGTTGGACCTTGGATTTGATTCCAGACTGTTGGATTCCCATTTTTTTTAAACCTATATGCTATGATACCTTTCTTCATCAGCAGATCTTTCAAATTATATGCTTATTGATACATGTTTAGTTTTGTATCTATCTATATGTTGTACCATGGTCCTTTACATAGGCTAATGGTTGTCTTTCCTTGCTGTTTGCAATAACTCTATTTCTGAAATCCTAGTGTATAATACCCACGATTCTTTTCACATTGACACCAAAACATTTATTTGTTATACAGTAATGTCAAATCTATTGCTGACTGACTTTTACATACATGAAGCTAAACTAAAATTTCTATTTAAGATTCCTATGCCTGAGCATCACCATATTCCTTGCCTTGAAAGTTTTGAAAGAAACTTAAAATTGTACTAATTGCATATTTGAACGTTGTCTTGCGAAATAGCAGTTCTACTGTGACTTCTCCAGGGTCACTTGTAGAAATAAGTCCTTAGCCCACACAAACCGCAACTAGGTTTCTGCAATTGCTCTTAGTAAGTCTCCTCTGGCAACACCTCCTCAGCACCCACAGAGCTGCTTGATGCATGCTAAGTACCTTACATATTTTATGAAATGAATGAGTCAACTATTAACCGTTACATCAATGTTCTCTATTCTTTGGATTTCTTTGTAATTTTGCTAGACAATGAAATTCAGACCTAGGGGAGAGGAATAGGGTGAAAAGAGGGAGGAAGGGAGGAATGGGAGGATACAAGTGAGGGGATAACAAAAGAGATGTAATATGAATAAACTAATTAAAAAATTGCATCCAAAAAAAAAAAACAAACAAAAAACACAACAAACAGACAAATAAATCTGAGCCAAAGGGGGAGGGGGAAAGATTGTGCTGTGCACGAGAAAGAATAAAATACAAAGGAACATTTGCAGTCCACACGTGGAGACTGTCATATGCAGACAAATGTACCTGTGAGAAACTTGTGTTAAGAGGCCCACGAAGAATGCTGTCATCACTGATGCACCAAGGCTGGGGTTACCAATTAACCCTGACAACTGACATTTCAATCTACATGAAATGTAACTTTATTATGACCTGGAGGGGAACCAAGAACTCCATCTGATGATCAATAGAGCAGGATCAACTTACAGCATAAATAGTAGGCATTTTTAATGTCCTATTAGGTGAAAAATTAATTTATCAGACCACATATCATTCTTTGTTTCTCTTTTTCAGTGTTCTAGAAGCATGATCCACAAGCCGAATCAAATCTGAGTGATTTTAAGTTAACATGCTAAGTTATATCTTCCAAAATGATAGTTTCTTTTTTGTTTCCTTTTTTGCCTTTGAGAATTTCCTACATGAGTGCATAGCACTTCTACTATTTCCCTCAATCTCCTCCCAACTCCCTCTTGGATTCATAGACTTATTCTTGTAAAAAATAAACCTTGATCTTGATCATCATCATCATCATCATCATCATCATCATCATCATCATCATCATCATAGCAATAATAATAATAGTAATAATAATGATCCTTTAGCTTGATATCCTTAAGAGTCCATTTAGTGTTGTTCATATATACGTAAATTTAATGCTGACCATGTGGGATGATCAGACAGTTTACCAGTGGGGCTTCTCCCTGGATAAAATTGATTCTCCTTCTATCAGTAGCCACTAACTGCCTATATTTCTTCATAAAATGGTGTAGTTAATTATGCATCTTTCCCAAATTTATTCATTTAAATGCTGAAAGAAATAATTAGAAGGTGCCCTGCCACCTCCCTTTGAAAGACATATTTCCTAAGTTTATATAGAACAAACCTCCTGAAGCTCAGTTAAAGCTGAATGGAAATTCATATAGATCATGAGGAGTTGTATGTATGCTTTGGGTTTAGTAAAGTTACTTATAACACCTGATGATAAAGTTGAATGTGAGGCTGCTAAGTTGGGCATCACCTCTCAGGGCATATGATTACCTGGGAACTCTCGTTTCCTCTGCTGTAAACGGACAACAAAAGCTGAGTTCTACAATTTGTATTTAAAACCTGTCACAGGTTCTATAATTTGTATTTAAAATGTGCTCCTCTGATGTTAATGATCCTCAAAGTGCCCTGTTCCACATAAAATATTGAAAAGTCAACAACTTTTTTCAGTTCAAGAACTTTGATATACATATTAGAAATAGTGTCGTCTTCTTCCATACATGTTAGGAAAATGGTATTTTGAATGGAAGGATTTCTTCAGTTTTTAATATAAATCAGTCTTCTGTTCATTTTTCTTTTTGAAATCTGAAAAGCAAAACCCTGATGCTAATTATCTTGATAGCTGTCCCCTGGATAATGAGACGCAGCACACTTCTTAGATGAGAGTAAGGTGTGACTCAAACTGTGTAGGTTTAACCACTAACGGAGCATAATGAGAGATGGGAAGTCCTACGCCTGAAGTTGTGAAACACACTTAGGAGTGCTTCTCCTATTGATAGTAATGTGAGCCTCAATAGTCACTCTTTCCTCTGCATAGAACAACCATAGAGAGACTGGAGAGTAGACAGCTCCCCTCATCATCAGCACATATCATCTAAAGAAGCTTTATGTTTCCATGAAATAATGTTTCTCTTTGAACAATTGAAAGGGGTGATGAGAATGTTCTACATATTTCATGACAGAGGTCATTTTCTCAAAACGAGCTGTGCCTGGCCCGCTCAGTTAGAGTATATTCTTGACCTTGGGGATCCATAAGATGTGATTATAGCTGTGAAAATCCTTGTTAAGAAATTAATACTGTTGGGTGACTTAGGAAATATGCTATAGTTAAATCTCTTGAGAATATTTTTAAATGAGATTCTAAATCTTTTTGCATGTCTTCCTCTTTGCCTTAATGCAATTCCACACATGGAAATGGTTAATTGAATCGAGAAATAAATGTGTTTACTGGTAATTGCTTAACCTTTGAATGGTAATTACAATTTTATATTCTTATAGGATTATTTAACCATTCATAAGTATGGCAATGCAGCCAGAAATGATCTCTGGAATACATTATCAGAGGTAAGGCAGAGGAAGCTGAAATGTCAAAGTATAGTCTTGAGCAACTGAATTTCATTAATAAAACATTTGCTTTTATTGAAATTGACAGTTTGTATTTACTGTGTCTAATTCCTCTTCCTTCATTTTATTTTAGTGTTTTATATACTGTAAAAAAGATAAGATTTAAAATTATTTCACATATGTTGGTTAAAAATACCTTGTCTGCATTCAAAAGGGGGCATTGTTTTTACTTAATTGATAATTTTATAAATGTCTATGATCTATTTTGATTATCAAATATACCTCCATCCTCTCCCCTCAAATGCTTTCCCTGTTCTTCACATCATGACCTCATTCCAATTTCATGTGTTCTTTTAAAAAATCTTCCTGAGTCCAGTTACTGCTGCCAGTATGTGATGTGGTGTAGGGCCATCTATCTGATGTTGATGAGCATGACTACCCCCTCAGAGATATGTACTCCTCCTCCCACTACTCATCAATGGCCCATAGCTCCTAAGCTAAGGGTGGAACATTGTCTATTGGGATCTGCACAGGCTTTGTACTTGAAGCAAGACAATACTTTTGAGTGATTCATCTTAAAACCAGAAATATAGAAGATTTAAGATTTTTTTTTTACTACATCATAACCTATCAGGGTTGCAAAATGTTACTAGAAGTACTTGTAACAATAACTTACATTTTATACTCTGCTTTGTAAAAACCTTGATGTTAATATAACAAACATATAGGGGACATAACGTAAGAAGCTCAAGGAAAAAAATTAGTTTGACTAGTAGGTAATGTTAGCTTCACTGATTTAATTTTTTTCATACTAAAGTAAATTTTAATGATAAAAGTGAGGACAGATTGACGTTAACTATGCTGACAAGAAGTGTAAACAGATTCATTTATACAATTTTTTGTTGGAAAGGCTTTAAAAAGGAACGGAAAATATGTGAACATCCAAGAAGTAATGGATCAATGGACACTCCAGATGGGTTACCCTGTTATCACCATCCTCGGGAACACGACGGCCGACAATAGAATACTGATCACCCAACAACACTTCATTTATGACATCGGTGCTAAAACCAAGGCACTTCAACTTCAGAACAGCAGGTACCACACACGCTGTGGTTTCTGTACCTCATTTTGAATGTTAATCGGTTAAATTGTTGAGAAATTCTTTACTTTTAAGAGTTTTGAGAAACATTTAATTCATTGTTGAAAAATTCTGAAAATGTAAGTGAAATATTGTTTTAATCTGTGTACTTTGCTGTTTGATTGTGATTCCTCTCTTGTTGCTATTTTCCTCAAGCTTTCTAATTAATTAATTAATTAATTAATTAATAATTTGATGTATATGGTGTTTTGCCTGTGGTTTTTTTTTTTTTTTTTTTTTTTGCCTATATGTTTTTCTGTTTACCATATGAGTGCCTCTTGTCCAGTGAGGCCAGAAGATCATTGGATCCCCTCGAACTGGAGTTACAGACAGTTTTTTGGATGCCATGTGGGTGCTGGAATTCATAGCTGGACCCCTGGAAGAGCAGCTAGTGCTCTGACCCTCTGAGCCTTTGTTGAATCTCTCCTTCAGAATTTTAACTTTCTGCATAATGACATTTATTTCAGAAGGCAGAACTTTGAGTTAACTTGGTGGCTTTCAAAAGATAAGATTTGTGCCTTCCCTTTTCTATGAATAGTTCTTGAATTAAACTCGATAGTTAGAATGTGTTGCCACGAATTAAGCAGAATTGAACAAATTGTGCTTTATAAGACAAATGAGAACTGAAACTAACAACCCAGAGAAACTCATTAAACCAAAGCTCTGCACTTAATAATGTATGAGTTAAGGAAACATAATGTAGACCCTAAAATAATCCAACTTCAGTGCGGCCACGTAGGATCAACATATGTTCTTTTCCTCTCAATTACACTGTTTAAGCTCACTGGGTAGATATACCACGTAGAGAATTGTTTCTTGTTTGGTTGGATTTTCCCCCGAAATTGGATCTCACTCTGTAGCCTTGCTGGCCTCGGGCTCACTGTGCATCATAGGCTGGCCTAGAACTCATAGAGCTCTTCTTGTCCCAGCCATCACATCTGCCTGGAATCATGATTTATTAGTTTGCCTTTCTTTTGAAACTCTTACTGACTTTATTTCATGTTTTCTCTTTTATTTCTTATTTTAAAGGTTGAGCTGAAGAGAATTAAAAAATTATTTTCAATGAGTTTCATTTTTTTTAAATAAAAAGCTCTAATAAGAGTGGGCTGTGGGGGGGGATACAGAGAGGAGTGAGGGGTTGGGGGAGGAAATTAAGAAAATTAGAGTTTTTAGTTGGGTTAGTCATGCTCTCTTTTGTTACTTTGGAACATGAGCTGTCTGGCTCTATCAACAATGAGTATCCATTGGACGGGGAACACACATTTTCCTGTGTCACCTAAGAGGCCTTGATACCATTTGGAAGTCAGCTTGGTCCAAGCTCGATGTACAGAGCCACAGTTGAGAAACTCACTGGTGCTTTGTGATGGCTATATGTGCAATTCAATTTAGGATAGCAGGGTCAATTTATTTTTTATTCTCTGTATGTATATTTATATGTGTACATGTGCATGCTCGTGTATGTGAAACTGCACGTGTGGAGGTTCATCGGCGACCTCGGGTGGCATCTTTCATCTTGTTTGGGGCAGGGTCTCTTGTTCATCATCACGTATGCTGGGCTATATGGTCTGGATTCTCAAGTCTTAGCTTTGCCTCCCATGTCTCCATAAAAGCACTTAGATTATAACCAATGTGCACTACCACTTTATGTGGGTCCTGGGGATTTGAACTCAGGTCGTCTTGTTCAGTAAACCTGTTACCTACTGAGCTTCCTCTCCAGCGAAATTTCAAGGGCTGACGTTCTTTGCTCCACATATACATCAATGCTAGAATCCAACTCATCTGACTCTCTGGATTCTTGCAACACTCACCACTCTGGTATATACAGTCTTGTTATGGTCAGGGAGGGTGTCAGTATTTTTCCACCCATTCTGGTCCCTGCAGCACCAAATCCTCCCTGTTACTCCCTCCCTGCCTGGGTCTAGGATCAGCATTATGAGGCGTCAACCTTGGCCTTGCTAGGAAGTACTTTGCTGTGGCAAAGTTAAAGAGATATCAGTCTAGGCCTCTGGGAACCGCTGTCTTGACATAGTACCATACATAAGGTATGACAGGATAAGTTTTGATCAAAAATACTTTGTCGACCTACAATGTACATCATTATAGTGGCTGTGAGACTGGACTTTTAAAATTAAAGTTATTGTCCGGGCTGTGTAAACTTAAATGACACCAGAGAGCTTTGTGTCTGCTAGAATCACAGAAACACACGGAGCATATAAACCCTGAACACTCACCACCTAACATATAAAGGGGATGCAATATTGATTCGGAGCATTGCATTAGTCCCAGGAATGATTTTCTCTTCAAGCAATAATAAAATTTATGTTTTTAAATGCAGTGTCCCATTTTATATTTTTGATTTTTATATTACTTTATATTATTGATCATTTAATTCTCTGTGACATTCTGGTCAAAGATTCAATACCAATTCTCTTTGTTCTTTGAATAGAACCTTCCTAACTCTATCACACAGTGTATTCTAGTGTGCTGATGTAATAGAACTTGCTTATTGATGCCAAAATTTCTAGCAAGTTGTGAATATTTTCTAAGCCGTGTTAATTATTTGTTTTCATTTTTTCCTGGAGAATATAACTATAACAAACTCAGAACATTTTAATGGATTTAGTAATTATATTTTTTATACATACATTTTTCATCCTTGTATCATAGCATAGATCCTTATATAACTAAAATTTTCATAATGTTGGCTGTTATGTGATGCAGAGTTACATTTGTGCTACCATCTTGTTACTTAGACAGTTGGGTATCTTTGTGGCATTTAAAACACATTGAATCAGTACTTTGCAATCTTGCATAATGTCTCCTTATATGTTGAGTTGCTCCTCAGAGCTCTCATCTATACAGAATCATTAGCACCAACCAAGCCAGGCCTTTCTTTCCCTCCATGTTGACGGCAGCACTTTATACTGACCTTTCCTTAACATTGATACTATTTTTGTAAAGAATTCTCTCCTTCCAATTCAAACATGCACACATTTTCTACCTTTCTCTAATAATTAGAATTAAACGTTGATTTACTGTAAATTCAAACTATGATGAGGACAGGAAGTTGCAGAAGCCCGGACATGCTCATTACATAGTCTGTCACCCCAGGCATTGTCTCCTAAAACTTTTCAATACAGTGTTCGCTCCCACAGATACTGAGTGTGCACAAAATTCTTCATTATATTTCATGTATTTCTATTTTTATAATTGTTGCCTACCACTTGTACCAGAGACACAATGTGAAGTTAAAATAGTTTGTCTATAATTCAGCAAGGAAACAAAGTTCAGTTGATAAAGTTATTGTAAAATCATCTCAAGTATGTCTGGCTACTCATTTGAGATTAAATTGATATTACTTCTAAGAATCTAAACCTCAATTTTTATCCCACGAAGAAGTAAATGAAACAAAATTCTCCTTTTTAATAGCTGAGACTCATGGCTGACCCTTCCTCTTGGTGGCTTCTTTGACACATAACTTAGAAATTTTATTTTAGAAAGCATAGCATGATGTGTGTCCCAAATTATTATTTATATAGCTCAGAATTTTAGTAAAAACTGATTTCTTGTTCTTACTTTATTCTTTGCTGAGTAAGTCTGGATGTGTCGTAGTAATCTCTCTGTAAAATATGTGGATTGTGCCCATCAGACCTGTTAGGCAATAAATAAAGACTATGTTAGCATGGAAATGTAGGAAACTACTGAATTGTGTATTAGTCTAATCCAGCAAAAAGAGTAAAAGAGCTATTTTTAGACTTTAATCAATAAACAGCACAGCTCAGACTTATAGATTTTAGTTGCATTTATTTCTAAAATGCAAATCTGCTTTTGCAGAGTAAGTTGTTTTGTGGAAGTTCTTTAACACTGAATTTAAAACTATTAGACTCAAGGCTCATCAGTGGTATTGGGAAGATAAGTTTGTCTTCTGCATATATCCATTAGGCCTTGATATATTTGTTAATTTATTGATTGATTAATTGATGGATTTATTATATTGTTCCCCAAAAGAATAATGAAAACTACACAGAGGGTACATAGACTCTGCTTGCTTGCTTTGTCTTTCCATAGCTGATATCACTGTTTTTATTTTTAAAGCTTTCTTTTGTTTTTTCCAGTTACCTGTGGCAGATTCCATTAACCATTGTGGTAGGAAATAGAAGCCATGTGTCTTCAGAAGCAATTATTTGGGTGTCTAACAAATCAGGTAAAATATAAACTCTCTCCCAGGGAACTGTTTGTGTTCAGATAATTGTTTAGGATCTTAACCTCTGTTTTCAGCTGCTACAAAATGTGAATAAAGACAAATTATAAAGAGAAAATGCAGTAACAATAATGACTTTGGCAAAATAAGGCATAATATAGTTTCTAAATAGCTTAATTTTAGTCCTACATGTAAATATTAAGTTTATTTGTTTTTTACAAAATAAAGAGAAAGCTATTAATAGTTATAGTATTAATCATTTTAGAATGAATGCATTTATAACCTAAGGCATAATTGAAGTATAATTACATGTGGTTGTACAATAGGAAGGATGCTGAAGCAGAGACCTCATTTGTAAGCTCACTCTCTTCTTATCTTTTCTTTACCGGGTTGTCCCTATAAAGGATGAGAAAACAAGATATCTTTTGGTATTAGGTAACTGTGGGGCCTGTTGTGGGGAATTAGGAAAGTCATCAAACACCCTCCTAGGTAGAGTCAGGCCTCAAGGGGCTAAAAGAGATAAGGTTCCATTCTCCTTCTAAATATCTCCAAATAAGATAATTACTGCACTTCACTGTCAGAAAGAGGCCATTTCTTGAATCAAATCTATGTCCTTCATGTGAGAGTATGCAACAGGTTCTATTTCTGTATTCCACTGACTTGAAGAAAAAGATAAGTATCTTTTATGTAACATTTCATTTAGATTTAGATGGTCAAGTGTGCTCATATTTTGACTTTATTCCAATTTCTTATAGGCTAGTAATTGATATTGTTTTGTTATTTTGTAGGAAGCATTTTAAGTTACAAATATTTTAATTTTGAGTAAGATCAAGTATAAATAAATAAGCATTGAGTTTCTTATAGGTATTTCTTTTGTAAAGGATATATACGTATATTATCTATCTATCTATCTATCAATGACACATTGAAAGGCTTTGACATATTTTGGGTTTTTTTCTTTTTAATAAAACACTTATATTTTATTCATTCTATCCCTTAGAACTGACATTTATACCATGGTTCTGAGTCAATATTGCTGTATCTATACGTCTTTTTCACTCACAGAGCTGTTTTCCTTATTAGCATACTTTGTAATGGAAGGGTGATCATGAATACTGAGTTGCCACTGCGACTAACATTATCTGACAGAGTGATCCTTAGATACAAAAGAAAGTGTCTTTGGAAGGTGGTATGAAAATGGGTAAATAAGAAAAACTTAGAACTACTCATAGTTAAGACACTTTAAACTATGGTCAGGTGTAGTGATTGTCTGATTTTTATTGTACACATTACACAGCAGCTCTAGTCATCCTATTCTCTTAATGACACGAATATGGAAAATAATCACTATACACAGACGTACAATTTTTTGAAATTAAAAATTCTAGGAGGGCACTATATGCATAAGCTGCGGTATGGATGGGGCATTTCGTCACCCCCAAGACTTTCCACTTCTACCTAATAGGACAATGTGTCATTTCGCCTAACCCATAGCTAGTTCTGCTTGATGTATGCATGGCCACGGTGAGACGCTGAGGCTTAACAGAAGATAGGTGTGATGTCAATGCGTCTTGACGGTCTTGTAAATGCAGAAACATGTAAGAAAGAAGAGCACTAAGAAAGATCACCTTCTTGTGCAACCTGTTCAGTCCCATTCTGAGTCTGTCCCATTTGGTTGTTAAGTCTTTCATGCTGATGACTAGCAGTAAAGTAAAAGAGAGTTCAGGGGGGTGGGGGTGGAGACAGACTTTTGTGTTCTTTTTTTACATGTTGTTTTGTCTCATTTGGTTCAAACTGTAATCAAGCAGTAACAAACAGAATTATTTTAAAAACATTAAAAATGCTTAACTCCTATAACCATAAGCTAAAATAAATTACACATTTAAATACCTTAGCCAGTTAGTGTTTTTGAATTTCATTATTAGTAATGTGTATTTCATTTTATAATACTAAGGTAAGTCACTAGTATGCAGTATGTGTGAATTTGACCTAATTTTTCACATGTCATTGACAATTCATTTTAAAGACACATTGGATATATAATTAATTCACAAATAAAGTACAAATCATTACAGTCTAAAAGTTGTGCGTATACTATTTTTTATATTTTAAAAAGCAGGTTAAAGTGTTTTCTATTACTATGAAAACACAAATAGTTCAAGCATTTATGAATATAATAACTTGTCTGCTAACTGGCTATTTCTGAATGGTGAAAGGAGAAAAGCAAATTTACCACCAAACATGAAGGAAGCAAAGATACAACATTGAAGATAATTTGAACCCAAATATTAAAATGGCATGATGTATAGCTTTCCACCAAAGTGATTCAGTTATGATCCATAAACCTGAAAAATCAGCATTATCATTTATCCACATCTGACAAATGTGGACATCAAGTCTTGATGAATGAATGCTAGATAGTATGCCAATTGTCCAGCCAAGTTTTTTTTTCTTCAATGCCTGGACACACACACTCATAGTTATAATAGGCTGGTATGCAGCTTCTCTAAGTTACTCAACACACTGTTTTGGAAACTTGCATTTTGGTGTTTATGGGCTTCACCAGATACTATTTCATTGAATTTTCACAACAATCCATTGAAAAATATCAATCTCTTCTACTATTTCTGGGTTTGTTTTCCTGTGTAAATTGTGTATGCTATCTTAGCTGACTCCCATACCCATTTTACTTTTAACTGTCATATTCTGCAAGTAACATATTGGGTAGAAATGTATAACTATCATTTATTTTGCACAGTCATTCCCACAGTTACTATAGAATAAACTATGTTATAAAATACCAACTCTATGCCTTGATATAGTCTGATTCTGTGCCACTTTGGATATAAATCTAATTTTCAATTATTATTATGAACATTTGAAATACAACTTTCTGGTTAACACACTCATTATGATCATTTCTAGCTCAATCCATTTGTCCACAAATTTCGGGAATTCCTTGTTTTTAATAGCTGAGTAGTATTCCATAGTGTATATGTACCACAGTTTCTTTATCCATTTTTCTACTGAGGAACACTTAGGCTGTTTCCATGATCTGACTATTATGAACAAGGCTGCTATGAACATGGTTGAGCAAATTTTCTTGTTGTGTGCTGGAGCATCTTCTGGGTATATTCCAAGGAGTGGAATAGCTGGGTCTTGAGGAAGCCCTATTTCCAGTTTTCTGAGATAGCACCAGACAGATTTCCAAAGTGGCTGTACTAGTTTGCATTCCCACCAGCAATGAAGGAGTGTTACTCTCTCTCCACATCCTTGCCAGCAAGTGGTGTCACTTGAATTTTTGATCTTAGCCATTCTGAATGGTATATAGTCACTTATATCTGCATACTAGCCCAAGGGGCATGTCCCATGAAAGCCTTTACTTACCAGGAACCTGGGACAGAGGGGAGGACATCCTATTGGGACTCTAGATGAGAGAAGCATGGGAGAATAGCGAAGTAGAAGGATCCAGAGGCTCCTAGAAACCTACAAGTAGAACATTATGATAGGCAGATTTGGGTCCAGGGGTTCCGCTCAAACTAAGGCACCAGCCAAGGACAATACAGGCGGTAAACTTTAAACCCCTACCCAGATCTAGCCAATGGTCAGAACATTCTCCACAGTTGAGTGGAGAGTGGGGTATGACTTTCACACGTACTCTGGTGGCTCATATTTGGCCATGTCCCCTGGATGGGGAGACCTGGTGGCACTCAGAGGAAGGATAGCAGGTTACCAAGAAGAGACTTGATACTCTATAAGCATATACAGGGGGAGGAAATCCCTCTCAGGAACAATCATAGGGGAGAGGAATATTGGGAAAATGGGAGGGAGGGAAGAATGGGAGGATACAAGGGATAGGATAACCATTGAGTTGTAACCAGAATAAATTAATAAAAAATAAAAAAAAAAAACCAAGAAATACAACTTCCATACTTTTTGCTACAGAACTCATCAAACACAATACCTCATCAGGCCATCAGAAAAGAGCTTTTAAAGTTCATTGCCTGCTATTAGTTAATTTGCAGAACATTTTGGGAACGTAATTAACTAGTACTGCAAAGACCTTTTAAAATCTATTACAAAATCTTTCTGGGAATTGTTTCCCAAAGACCTCATTTATGAGAAAACCATATGAATATTCATGAATAATAATAACTTCATGTTTTAGATATGTTTAATAATATAATACAAGTTATGCCTCTCTTTCTTAGGCAATGTAAAAGATATACAGATTATTTTCATGTTTTAATATGCACACTCACTTGACTATAGTCTACCTATACTATTTTAATAGAATAAATAAAAATCAGAACAAGTTAAATTATATGGGATTTATAAATATCACTATCCAATTTGTAAATAAGAAAAAACTTTGGGAAATGAATTTAACATTGTAAAAATACACTAGCATTTGGTGTTTGTAAAATGTATGCCATTTGTTCATATGTTAAACTTGATGCCACAGCTTAACTTGAATACAACACTAATGAAAATGACCTCATATATGGGTATAAAAGATGTCTCAGAGGTTGGAAGCATATGCTGCTCCTCACAGAACAGTCAACTTTGGATGTCAGAACATATTTTAGGTATTTCTTAACATGCTGTCACTTCACCTCCATGGGGTCCAGTGTCTTCTGACATCTGCATGCACTTGCAATAATGTTCACATACCTCTACACACACACACACACACACACACACACACACACACACACACACACACACAGAGTTAAAAAGAAACAAGATTTAAAAATAAAATTATCAAACTTATTTAGTTAAATTTTAGGGTCATTTATTAGAATGCTTATATATGTGTAATATATATGTAAAAATCCACCAAGATGGCAAGAGGATATTTCAGTTCTTATCATCTACGAACCAAACACAAGGGTCCAAAAGTTCATAAAAGAAATATAATTAGAGCTTAAATCACATACCGACCTTCACATAGTGATACTGGGTGGCTTCAGTAGCCAAATCTTGCCAATAGACTGGTCATTAGAACAAAAACTAAACAGAGAAATACTGAAGCCAACTGACATTAAAAAAAAAAACTAAAAAACAAATGGACCTAACAGATATTTACAGAGCATTTTACCCCCAAACAAAAGAATATACTTTATTTCCAGTGGCCTTTTGCAACTTTCTCTGAAATTGACCATATACATGTACAAAAACAAGTCTTAGCACATACAGGAAAACTGAAATAACATCCTGAAAGTTATCAGATCAGCACTGATCAAAGCTGGATATCAACAACAACAGAAACCACAGAAAGCTTACAAGCTCATTGTGACTGAGCAACTATCTCTATCTTCTGAATGAAAAGAGGGTCAAGGCAGAAATTAGGAAAGAAATTTTTAAATTTTCCTAGGATGGAATGTTCTAGGCAACAGAAACAGATTTGTGGGACACAGTGAATGCAGTTCTAAGAGACAAGTTCATTAACACAAAGTGCCTACATTAAAAACTGTACAAATCTCATACAAGTAACGTAACAGCTTACCTGAAAGATACAGAAAAACAAAACAAAACAAAACAAAACAAAAAAACCCCAAAAAACAAAAAAACAAAGATATCACCTTAAATGGGTAGATGGCAATAAATAGTGAAACTCAGGACAGAAATCAATAAAATAAAAATAAACAATAAAAAGAATTAATGAAACAAAGAGCTCTTTGGAAAAGTCACTAAGATTGACAAACCCTTTTCCAAATGAACTAAAAGGCGGAGAGAAAATATCTATATTAACAAAATTAGAGATTAATCTATTGTATACATGTGTAATAATATAAATGTATATGTAAAAAATAAAATAATTAAAAAATGTCAAGGACAGAGAGAGAGAGAGAGAGAGAGAGAGAGAGAGAGAGAGAGAGAGAGAGAGAGAGAGAGAGAGAAAAGAAGAAGAAAGAAAGAAAGAAAGAAAGAAAGAAAGAAGAGGGCCTCTGCAACAAAGAACCAAAGACGAAAGAACCGAGAACTTATTAGCTGCAATGTATAGATTTACATTTGATTCTGATAAAAATTAAAAAAACAAAACCATTTATAACACAAAAGTGAAGTCTAAACACTAAATGATATTAAAAAGTATTGCTTATATTTTATGTATTTATGTGGTTAAAAGGGAGCGCTGACTCTTATAAATATATACTGAAACATTTATTGATGAAGTAATCTAATGTTTGAAATTTGATTTAGAAATATGAACCTGGGGAAGGAAAGAGGAGCAATACAGAGGAGGGAGTGTCATAAAAATGTATAGTCCATCAAATCAGGAAATCTAAAAGAAATGGATATTTTTCTCAATACACATCACCTACAAAACTAAAATCAAGACCAGATGAATAGTTTAAACAGACTTTTGAATCCTAATGAAATAGAAGCAGCCATTAAAAGTCTGCAAGGAAAAGAAAAGCCTAGGACCAAATGGTTTAAATGGAGAATTTAATGAAGAACAGTTAATGCTGACACTTTTCACATTATTTAAAAGAAAGAAAGAAAGAAAGAAAAGAAAAAGAAACAGAAGGAACACTGTGCTATTCTTTTCACAAACTACAAAAATATACCTAAGCCACATAAAGATCAAACAAAAGAAGATAATTACACATCAGTTTCCCATGTGATTGTAGATGCAAAAAGTCTCAATAAAATACTTACACAATGTTTTAAAGACACTGAAAACACAAACTGAATCTAAGAACAGTTGCAAAAGATACTCCACCATGATCTCAGAGACATAGAGATGTTTATACATATATGTATCAGTAAATTTAATCCACCATAACAGACTGGAAGACCAAAAAACAAAAAACAAAACAAAAAAAATCCTCATGAGCATCTCATTCGATTCAGAAAAGCCATTTGACAAAAATCCAGCACCTCTTCATAACAAAAGTCCTTCAAAGACTAGGGATACGAGGAGCATATAAACATAATAAAAAACAACTATGGCCACATCCATATCCAGCATCAAATTTATATTTAACTTAATGGAAGTAAATGTTTTACTGTTCTTTAATTATTCAAAGGATACCATTACAAAAACCTACAACCAATAAGTGCAGAGTTGTAAAGTCCAATCCCAATGGATACATCTAGAAAACAGCTCTCACACCTCTGGTTCAGGAAACAATGTGGAAGATGTGGCAGGAAAAGTATAAGAGCCAGCACCCAGGGAGTTGGTTGTGTGACTGCGTTTCTGGGGAATGCCAGAAGCTACTCACATAAAGTCTCTCTGGCAGGACTGTCTACACGTGAGATGAACAACATGTCAGCAATAGACATGCTAGAGTGGATAGGAGAAAGCTAACGAGGCTGCAGTGCTACACAAAGAATTACAAACTACAGCATGCTGAGAGCAGGGCATGTGGTCTGCCCCACGGAAGGGCACACTTACTGCATTTCTAATAATAAATTATTAGCTTTGAAATCATACGTACAAGGGGCATTGTACAAACCGAGACGTTTATAGTGACGTATTTAGTAAGATATACATTTGTACAGTTTTGTATGCATGTAGCATATGTACATAAGCACATTTAATGTAAAAAGAGGCCATGTACTTTAAAGAAAGGAAGGAGGGGTATATGAAAGGCTTTGAAGCAAGGAAAGTAGTGGAGAAATGATGTAATTATATTATAATCCCCAAAACTAATTTTTAAAAAAGTTTTGAATGTTTGAAGGAAATCAGGATTACTTAGGAAAAACATTATCTTCAAAACTTGATTTAATTTTTCCCAATTCAGACATGATTATTTAAAGCCTCTTTTCATTAAGTTACTTTAGCTTGTCAGAAATATCTCCTACAAAAAGAAATTTTCTGATGAAAGCTGAGAGCAGAGTAAATTCATGGGTATAAGAATAAGGAACTGGAAGGCAGTTTGACAACATGTCATTTAGCAAAACCTCAAAAGATTCTCCGTAGAACCGGCTACCACAACAGATTTAGGGCATAAGTATGGCATAAAGTATAAATTTGTCTTCAGTCACATTTCCTTTTATGGCTGTTTTGAAAAAATGATAGTGGGCAATATACATTGAATTGAATTAATATATTCCATACAACATTATCTTGTATGTCTTTTGCTTGAGAGTAATTCATACATTCTTTCTCTTAAAGGATTACAAGCATGTTTTGTTGCTTATGATAGAGTCAGATTTGTTTTGAATTATATTGAATCTTGATGAAAGCTCTAATTTTTAACTTCTAATGGTTTTTTTTACACGTGGGTACTAAATTCTGTCTGTATGTGTGTGCAAATATTAATTAACTTTACAGTGCAAATTCTATCAAGAATGAGTGAGTCCTGAAATTCAACTGAAAAAGTATTACAACTGTGAATGATGTTTGTTTTGTAAAACCCATGATAGCTAACTGTGTAAAAATGAGAGTAACTCTATACCATATTTCAAAGAGGTAAATATTCAATATGTAAGAAGTTATAACATGTTTCCTGGCCCTTGTTAATTGAATTGGTTGATGGACACAGTTCTGCTTTTTTTTTTTCTAATTAATTTTGTTAGGAGGTGTGCATTCCCATTATTTCTAGTGCTGGAGTGAATGAGGTCCCCTTACCCTATCACTACTAGTAGAAAGTTGGTTATTAATTGCACTCCTAGGAAAACATGATGAAAAAAAAGCCAGAAGCAAGAGTGACTTTCAAGTAAATGAGCACTGTTATTTGGACCACTTTCATCCTGAATAAAACTAATAGAATACACGTCTAAAGAGTTCTTTTAGACTAGCTGTATATTAAATCTAGCTGAAAGCCACCTGAACATAGTGGGGGAATTGTAGATGCCATTTATTTCAAGTATAGAAATTGTATATCGAATAAAGAGTTCAGTCAAGAATGAAGTGATAATTATTTAAGAAATAATTATTTGATATAATAATGAGTAACAAAGTAAAAACCTTCCATCCAATTTTAGATGGAGGGGATTAATTAAAGAATAGGTTTCAATTACATTTTGGATGACATTTTCTTTAAATTATTGGCAATACTTTATTCCTCTGTAAAAATTGAAAAATCTATTTACTCTCAAATGCTTCTTGCAGAACATCACAGAATAGCAGACCTGGAAAAAGGAAGCTGGGTCCTTGGAAACATCAACCAAACTGGTTACTTTAGAGTCAACTATGATCTAAGGAACTGGAGATTATTGATTGATCAATTAATCAGGAACCATGAGGTACATCTTTGATCTACTTATCAGTGGTCTGTTTTGATGTGTGAACATCTGTCTTTTTTTATCATTCTTTTAAAAATTTTTTCTTTATTTTTAGTTTGTTCATTTTATATCCTGATTGTAGCCCCTTCCCTGGTTGCCCCTGGATCCTACCCTCCCTCCTTCATACCCTTTCCCTCCCTCCCCTGGTCCTCAGAGTAGCTAGCCCTCCTCCCCTAACATCTGACCTCAGCCTATCAAGTATCATCTGGACTGTCTGTATCCTCTTCCTCTGTGGCCTGGCAAGGATGCTCTAGCAGGGGGAAGTGGTCAATGTGTGAGGGCCAGAGTCCACATCAGAAGTAGCCCCTAGTCCCCATATTATGGGACCTACAAGGAGACCTTGTTGCCTATCTACTACATTTGAGCTGGGCATCTAGGTCCACACCGTCCTTGGTTGGTGCATCAGTCTCTGCAGAACTCCCCTCCTCCACCCAGATTTGTTGGCGCCATTGGTCTCCTTGTTTAAGAGAAAGAACAGAAGAGAGTCTACCATAGATGTCCTCTGAAAAACTCCACCTAGCTGAGGATCCAAACAGATGCCGAGAAACACAGCCAAACTCCAGGGTGGAACACAGGGAGTCTAATGGAAGAGTTGGAGAATAGAGGGATCTGGATGGGTCAGGAACTCCACAGGGAAACCAATGGAACCAACACCTGTCATTTTAATGACCAGAATTACCACTCCCATCCTTTCTTTTCTCCTAACTGGCCTCATAGGTACTTTCTGTCAGTAACCGTGCGGGCTTGATTGATGATGCCTTCAGCCTGGCCAGGTATGTTTTACTCTGGATCTTCACAATAAAACCCATGTTTGTAAGATTTTTCACATTAATTTAGATTATATATTATATGTTCGTACTTAAAAGTACATTTCTTTCTCATGATATTTTTGTTTGTGTCTGAATTATATTTAGTACCCCAAACACTAAAGTAGGAATAGCCACAGGGTGTTTCCAGGACAGTGGGAGCTCTATCAGTTTCACTTCAAGTTCAGTTAAACACTCTGGAGACTTGTGTAATCTCTTTATTAATGAACTCTACGTAGTGACCATTGAGCCGCATTTAACTTTTGACAGAAAACACCTTTAAGCATTAGCAATGTTATTCCTCACAAATGTTAGGGTATTTTTTAACTTAAAAAGTGTATTTGAATATTATTCATTATTAAATGTTTATGTTGGAAGACAGATACAAATATTCCACATCGCTTATCAATCATGTTTCAAAAGATTTTTAATTCATTAATTATAATTAAGCTACTTTCATAATTAGATTTATAATTTTTTTCTTTTGGTTTTTTTCAAGATAGGGTTTCTCTGTGTAGTCCTGGCTGTACTAGAACTTGCTCTGTAGACGAGGCTGTCCTCGAACTCAGAGATGTGCCTGCCTCTTCCTCCCAGGTGCTGGGATTAAAGGTGTGCACCATTGAGATCTGTCTCTCTTTAGGTTTACCATAGTTTTACATACTTTCCCTAATTGTGTGTATCTGGTTATTTGTGTTTGTGCGCATGTGAACACAAGGCTTACTGTTAGTAATAGGGATCCATTCAATCATGAGATCTGATATTGCTCTTACAGTTTATGTACTCAGTCAAATCTCAGTTCTCTTGCATATGTTAAAAATAGGCTATTCCCTGTAGCATTCTAACCCATCAAAACTGACACAGAGCATTTGATAATTATTTTGATGGAAACAAAACTGAAATTCTTCAACTAACTTAAAGAGATTGTTGTTGCTGTGTGTATGTGTGTGTGTGTGTGTGAAAACAGGCAATGTCCAAAAGGAAGTTTACAGGACACATTCGAGGTACTGTTCTATTGACACAAAGCATAAAAAAGCAACCCACTCTGATCGTCACCTGGGTTATTGCCACAAAGTGTCAGAGGGCCATCACTAATTACCTTTCATATGTGACACACCACGAGGCTGCACATTGCATTCCAGACAGGACCCTGTTGCTCACTGAGAGCATCCAGGAATGATGTCTACAAGGAAATGCCTATTAGGATCATAATCAGCGAAGCTCACTGGGTAAACATGCTTGCTGCAAATGCCTGTCAGTCTGAGTTTGGTCCTCAGAACATACAGTGGAGGAAGAAAATTGAATCATGAAATTGCCCTCTGGCCTTCACACATGAGTGCATGTCCATCTGTACTTACGCATACCCTTCATATAACATACAACAAAGAAGTACTCATAATAAATGAAAAATTAAAGATATACTACTCAAACCAAGCAATTAACTGCACAAGATGTGTGAGGGCCCTTCCATGAGGTTACACCATCTTATTATGGAAAAACTTAGAAGCAGTAGAGATTGACAAAGGCCTGTAGACATAGCGATACATGAAGAGAACAGTTAAGGTACAGTTTTACTCTGTAGAAAACTAGGAAGACCTGGAATAAAATATAAGTGTACAAAAACTATTTTTACAGAGAAGTATAGAGTTCACTAAATCCTGAAGGGAGTTTGCCTAAGGGATGATTATTCCTCATTGAGACAAAAGCAGAGGTGGGGGGAGGGAGGGAGGGAGGGAAGAAGAGAGACACAGAGAGAGAGGAGGGAGGGAGGGAGGAAGGAAAGGAGAGAGACAGAGAGAAACACAGAGACAGAGACTGAGGGGGGGAGAGAGAGGGGAGAGGGAAGAAGGGAGAGAGAGACAGAGAGAGACAGAGAGAGACACAGAGATAGAGAGACAGGGAGACAGAGAGACAGAGAGGGGGGAAAGAGAGAGATGCTGAACAAATTGATCACTCAGATTATTATTTTGAAGTCATTAATTTAGTCAAAAGAAGTTGAACTTTTTTTCTTACACATCTGCTATATCTTACTTTCTATGAATTATCACTTAGCTAAAGAAAGAAAATTACAAACAATAGAGATCAAGCAAAAGCATTTTTGTTTCCATGCCTTGTAGGGTTTGGGGGTATTATTCCTTTTAGTAGCTTCTATTTGCAATGTTTTATTTATAATTACACTAAGTTTTTGTACTTTATGGTGTTTCATCATCAAACAAAGTAATCTGGTTTTCTATAGATTTATATTTGTTTTGCATGTATATTGCTAATTCTTTTCTTAATCAATTTGCAGTACTACGTGAAGGAGGACATGTTTTTTCTTTAAAGTTACTTAAGTTTTTGCTAATTATTCCGTCTTTATTTACTTAAAAGTCTTTTCCTTTTTATGGTTGGAATATTTTATTTAGTAGTACCCACATCAGCTTAGGTCGTTTAGATTCATAATCATTGCACTTTGATAAAGTATCTTTTCTTATTCAAAAATTGTAAATTTCATATAAATTTTAGAATAATTTTTGTGGATTCCATAAAGTTCTGCCACAGATATAAATTGGTTCATAACTGAGTAGATAATTATCTTATGTGAACTTCTTATTGGCCGTCTATTATTTATCACTATTTGTTCAGGTCCCTAGGTAAAGGTCTCTGCTTCTAAAACCATGGGTTTTCACAATGCTGCCTTCTTTTTTAAATTAAAGATACATGCTGCTACAAAAATAATGATGCAATTTCTGTACTTAAACATCCTAGTTTCATTTCTTTTTTTAATGGAAGTTCTTGCAAAGTGGTTTCTGTTAGCTCACTTACGTCGCCTGCATGACTCACTTGTTCCTTTTTAAGGTTTCTTTGGTAGCACAGGTGTTGATCATTTCTTTATTTAATGCAGAGAACAGTGGCAAGATCTAGAAAAGTAAAAAGTCCTCTGTGAACCTACGGGTGGAAACACTTTTCCTGCGTTCATAGATGGTTGGCTCTAGAAGGTGTGCTGCCCTTTGCTAAGGGAATGGGAAAGGAAGGGCTTAGGAACTTTTGTTGCAAATACCTTGGCTGAGGGGAGTCCTGACCTTCACAGCTTTGGAGATGACAGGATTCCCTCTTCAGGTGTGAGTTAGTTTGAAAAGCCTGATCCAAGTTCCTGGATCTCTCTGATGCTATTCACTGCTTTGTTAATTCTGATTGCACGAGGGTATTTAAGTCTAGAATTCCTTCTTCATTTTCTATCAGTGTTTTATGCACTGTTTGTTTATGGCCTAAACACTTTTCACAGTTGTGTTTAAACTGTGACAGTAAAGTCTTTTGCTTGTTTGTTTTATTTATTTGTGTGTGTGTGTGTGTGTGTGTGTGTGTGTATGTATATGTATATGTATATGTATATGTATATGTATATGTATTTTTTTAAGATAAAATTTCTCTGTAAACAGCCCTGGCTGTCCTGGAAGTCACTTTGTAGACACGGCTAACCCTGGACTCACAAAGTTCTACCTGCCTCTGCCTCCAAAGGGATGGAATAAAAGGCATGTGCACCATACCTGGCTAGGGTTATTAATAATAATCAACTACATGCAGTTTACTGTACTCCCTGGACACTGAGCAAAGGGTGCTTCCCTAGCTATTTCAGCAGACTACTATGAGGGATGTATTTATGTATGGTTATGTTTTCAGTTATTTTCTGTTAAGCCATTGCAGTGTGTGTACAAAAGAATTAAAATTAAATATTTATAAATCCTAAAAGTGATAAAATTGTTTATTGCAAAACAAGACTTACTGTTGGCTATATGTTTCTAACCCTCTTCACCGAAAAAAAGCCATTAAAAGTACTTCACCAGTTATCCTCTCCGCCTTTCCTCCCTTTTCGTGAGTTTCATGGTCTTTCCCAGAACACATCTCTCACGTCCCCCAGGCTGTGTACTCTAATTATCTATTTGTCATCAGCTGCAAATGCACATCTTGAGACATACAAGCAAGTCACCTTGAAGCCTGCTTGTTTCAGACCTTTCTGTGTGCAATTATTTAAAAATCTATGTAGAAAAGGTCTCTAAATTAGGTTTAGTTTTTTCAATATTTCGCCACAGATAAATGTTAAAAATAGTCTGAATGCATTTTCATGACATTCTACTGTAATGAGCTGGGAATCTTCTGTTTGCTTTCTATAATAACCCTGTACAAGCTTACACTATACCTTTGGATTTTTCCAGCGACTCTGTTCTATTTCCTTCAGGCAAACGCTGGTTTATTCAAGGTTAGAGAATGGGTCAATGTATTCATCTGAGCTGTCTTTAGAAGCCTGTTGAGGGCAGAGTCACAGATGCTGTCCTTGGAATCCTTGGGATAAGGATTTGTGGGAGGTGTTGTACCTGGTACATCCAAGACATAGCCATCTCTTGAGGTGTTTAAGGTGGGTGGCCTTGTGGCTCTTGAGGATGGCAACTTCCTGATTTTTAAGTTGTCCTGCATTAAATCAGAAACAAATTAGTAACCTCCCCACACCAAGTTTGTGCTTCAGCTCTGTAGGAGAGCATGTTTTAATATTAATATCTGATGCATGTGCAAGTGCTAAGTAGAAAGCAGAAGAGAAGGATTTTTGACATCACGTTATGGGTTTGATCCATTTTCATAGCAAACAGCTTGTTCTCCTAAGTTAAAAAAAACTGGGTGGATGTCGATAGGTTACATTATTATTTTTTTTTTCATTTAAGCATACTTTTAGTGATAATCAGTAGTCTGGGTTTTCCAAATGGTAGCACAATTCTATTTGAGTAGGTCTATGTATTTATGTTCTTCAGTACTTCATGAATTAAAAGTTATGATTTTTATATCGCATGCTTTCTCTTGTATATTCCTAGTGTAGTTGTACTCCTTGGGCATAGGCAACACAACTCTCATTGTTACTAATTCTTTAGTTGTTCTGAAACTTAAACCTGATAGCTCCTTGGAATATTTCAGAAATTACCAAGATTTTGAAATACATACCTTTTCTTAAGTGATTTATTTAGGCATATCTCTTTCAAAATGGTCATTTTTACCACATTTAATTGAACAGATTTGTAAGATGGTATTTTAAAGAAAAATTTTAATAAGAGAAAACATTATTTTCTAACCAAGCTTCTTAAAATGGAACTTAAAAATTCTTATGTTTTTTAAGAGCATAATTATATTATTTCCTTCTTCCATTTCCTTTTTTCAAAACCCTTTCAAATATGCCACTTTGCTCTCTTTCAAATTAATGGGCTACTTTTTCGGTAACTGTTGTTACTCTGTGTGTGAGTGTGTCTGTGTCCCTAAATGCACAAATCCAATGTGATCAGTTTGTACAATGTTACTTGTATAGATATGTTTTCAGGACTGCCATTTTGACTAGCCAACCAGTGCCCTCTTTGCTGGGTTAGACTATTTTCCCGGTCTTCAGCATTCCTGAGTTGCTGTAGTTATTTGTGTAAGGTTGAGGCCTCTCTACCTTTCCTCCATCAACTTTAGCATGTCTGGTGGGGTCCTCCTTATTTAGCTAAGAATTAGGCTTTATGGGTTTAGCTTCTGCTGTTCCTAGGAAACACAATCTCAAAGCAAACTCCCTGCTCCTCTGGCTCCTATACTGCACACCGTCACAAGCAATGAGCCTTAGGGTGCAGGAGTTGTGTTGTAGAGGTATCCCCTGGGCTCCACAACTCTGCATTTTGTTTTGTTGTGGTTTTCTATAATGGCCTCTGCCTGTTGTAAAAAGAAGGTGTTTTTGTTTTTTTTTTTTTTTGTTTTTGTTTTTGTTTTTTTGTTTTTTTTCATGAGAGGTGAGAACTACATGTGCTTGTGGGGGTAGGGACAAATACTTAGAGATTGTGCTGGGTCAGTGAAGTCATAGCCCTGAGGCACTGGCTCAGTTTCCAATACCAGGCATGATTTCCTGCTTTGTTGAATGGGTCTTGAGTCACATTAGAGAGCTTTTGGTTATGCCAAGGTATGCATGCCATACCTGTAGAACTCTTAAAGATTACTTTGTCATGTGGTAATTATTGATGTTTAGAGGCATCATAGATAACTAGGTAGGGCTATTGGTTGTTTCCTTCATTTGGAAGCTTGTATGGTGCTTTTTGGCACCATGAAATCTAATCTTCAGGAAAGATTTTCAGTTGAGTTCCAGCTCAAGGCCCCCTGTACCTGAAGGTACCCTATACCTGAAGTACATGCTCTCTTCAGCAATAGGGACTTACAGTCTACCTGTCACACTTTGAACAGCATTTGCCAGTTTATTCAAGCTCTATGTATATTTGTAGGAACTTATTGTGCTTTATTAATGATTTAATAAGGACACATTTATAGCAAATCTTGGTGCCTTTTGTTATCCACCTAGAGACAGCTGCTCAGTTGAGTCACCTATCCTGATGGTGCCCTGGAGACACAGGGCCTGGCCTTATATGTTCTTCCATAGTTTTTTGCCTCATAGTTCTCTTTGTACTGTTTTTATTACTATGAATTCACATTATATTTAAGGTTATGTATATATTCAGAAATTATCCCATTCTTCAAATAAGGGACTGTCACCCCTCTTTTCCAGATTTGCCAGGGATACTCACTCCACCCAACCCCATTTGTAAAAAATAAATTGAGACCATCATATGTGGTGCTCGAGCTCTATTGTTTTGTTTGATTTTATTTCACCTGCATCTTTATTCAAAGGCAATGCTGTGAGCGTATCCTTCAGAGTACCAGACCTCCATGTGGTGATTACCATGCTGCAGAGAATCCAAGAAGTCAGCTGCTGTCAATGGCTGTAGTAATAGTTTAAACATAAGAATGTATTGTCTTTATGCTCAAGTAAGTATAGAGTAAAAAAAAAGTTCACATTTTAGGAACTCCGATCTCTTTGTTGTAATTCAGGGTCCTTCCCATTCTCTCCTGTTGTTTGACAAAATTTTCCTGAGGATGCACAACACACACACACACACACACACACACACACACCTAGTTATCCCAGATATAGGAAGTCCACGACAGACCAAAATATAGTACCACCCAAGTACAACTTGGCGAACCAATGAGTTGTATTGGAAATACTTACAGGAATATAGGTGAGGGATTACTTATAGGAACAGAAAAGATGCAAAGAGAATATGGTAACCTGGAGTATGCTCCTATCCTGAAGGCACATCCATGGGTAGGGAATGTCCATTCAGGGCGCCTCAGTTGGTTCAACCTCTTGCAGGCAGCCTGTCTGGTTTCTGCTTTTTCTAGGCAGCTGGTCTGGTCTCAGACTCTTCTTGGCAGCTTGTCTTGTCTGAGAGTCTCCTTAGCTGCTTTGATTCACACTTTTGTCTCTCAGATTTTAACACTTACTCTGGCAGGAAGGGGGCCTAGTGAATCTGCTTAGTTTCAGGGACATCCTGAAGCTATTTTGGATTGTTTACCTTTCTGTTTAAGGACCTTTATTGCTTGCTGGAATGCTTCAGTCTAGGAGGAAACTGTTATATAAACACCCTTAGAAAACAATGCGCTTCTTCATGGCGGCTTCTACCTAACCAGCTACAGTCCTCTATACCAACCTGGACATAACCATTAAGTGCCTGGGGCGTATAGGTCTTCATTAGTGCTTGTGACTGTTTATTTGGTCAGGAATCTATGCTTTCTAGAAATCCCTCATTGTCTGTCTTTTTTCTTTTGTCATAATTTTGAACACTCACCAATGTCTTTTAACTTGATTTATCTTGCTAATTAGTAAGAACCTTGGGTATTAAGATAGACAACATTGGAATTCTCATTCTATGAATTCCTGACAGTTTGATTAGGAGGGTTTTTTTTTTTAATGAGGATTAAAGTAGATCACATATGTACTGGCCAAGCATAACTAATTAACAGACCTCAGAAAGGCTATTTCTGTTCTGTGCCCTCCTACCTTCAGACGACAGACAGCATGCCAGAATAAGAATGCGCACCATCTTTCTTTGCAGTGATTTGTCTTGCTTTTCACATAGCCATGGATTTCATTCCGCACAGGCATCTCTCCTGGGTTGTCCCAAATATTTTAGATGCATCCTGGTACCTACTCAGAGAGGAAATGGAAGAGGTAAAGCATAGATGGTTCTCCTTCTACCAAAGGGGATGGCAGCCAAGTACATTCAAAAAGAAGTGAGAAGTTTAATAGGAATCCCAGAGAAGAAAATGAAAAGGTTTAGGTAGTTGTCATTTATGCAAAAATTAAACTGGTTCTTTTTGACATTTCTTACTGCATTTTCAATATTTTAAAAAAATATACAATATATTGTGGTTTTCTATTTCCCCTCCACCAGGTCCACCTCCCTACTCACATAACTAACTTTATTCTTTCTCTGTCTCCCTTTGTTCCCATCTCTGTATCTGTAGCACTCAAATAAGAAAGGGAAAATACCTATACTGGTTTAGCAAACTAGCAATGGCAGGGTCTCCCTTAAGAGCCCATGACTGCCTGAACCATGGGTCATTTGCAGTCCCAGAGATAAGTTCTCTTGCATTGAGTAGGACTTAAGTCAAACTTGCTCACTGTTAGTTAACCCCAAGCTATATAAGTGCTCCCACACTATAAATCCTTGGCCAGCCCTGCTCATTGCTGTTCTATTCACAATAGCTAGGACACAGAAACAACCCGTGTCCTTCTTTTGATGAATGAGTAATGAAAATATGCTATATATGTAAAACGGCTGTAAAGAAAAATCAATCCATAAATTTGCAGGCAAATAGAGGGAAATAGGAAATATTATACTGAGGTTGGTAAAGCAGACCGGGAGAGACAAATGTTAAGTATTCTCTCTTAATTGGGAATCCTACCTCTGAGTCTTTAGATATGAAAATATAACATGGAGTGACTTCAGAAACCAGGAAATTAAGAAAGGGATGTAGGATGTTGGAGCTGTAGAGAGTAGTATATGTAGTACATAAATATCTATAATTGTTATATTTTTCAATCATCTGTTCATTTTTTAAATATGCAGTGATCTTCTTTACTTATAAAATTTTTGTTTGTTCCATCTGATCATATGGCGTAATACTTAAACAAGTTACTTCAACTTTCATTGGCTTCACATTTTTGACTTCCATTCTTTTATTCTCATTTTGTGAATGTGTCTTTACCTGAGAAGTTTGTTTCCTAGAGACAATAGATCTTGGTTTTTAACCCAATCATACAGTCTGCATTTTTTAAATTATTGGCAGAGGGCCCATTTGCATTAAAGGCTTTTTTTTAGAGGGATTTGCTGGTTCCTATAGGTTTGTCTGTTGTTTTTCTGCTTGGTTGAAATATTGTTGGTTCTTTTCGCCTTCACTATTAGCATGAGTGATTCTGTGGGTTACCCTCTTAGACTTGATGGATCCCTGCTTGACTCCCCTTTGTCTATTTGTATTTTCCATGAAACTTACTCTTTCAGGTGCTCTCACGATTAAGACTCTTCTCACTTTTCTGTCCATCTTATTCTTATAGTGCCAGCTTGATAGTTGGTCATCAATTGCCCTAATTTGTGCTTATCTTGCAATGCTTTCATTTCTCTATCAATTTTCAGATGTTATTAATATGTGATTTAAATTATAATTACCATAGTTACTGCTTTGAATTGTGCTTTATATAATATTCAAATGGTCATAGATGCCTTTTCTATAACTATCTTTCTTAGGAAGCATGCCAAACTGCCAAAAATAATAAATTTTCTCTGTACTATTTCTCCAGAACCCAAGATCAAATTACCATCAACTGTATTTTTACCATAATGTAGAAATGATTCCACGATAAAGATAATGAAAAATCAATGGTTTACATTACTTTTCGTGGAAATATGAAAAGATGATAGTTGGAGTAGAGTTCCAAGGTTATGTGAAATGAAAAAAAAAAAAAAAAAAAAAAAAAAAAAAAAAAAAACCAAACAGCAAAACAAAACCATGCAAACCTTTGCTTCCAGGCCAAATCTTGACTCTCCGGGAGATGGCTTGAAGTCCTGATCACTCTGCTTTAATTGCATGCAATTTGAGCTCTTCTGCATGAAGTGTTTCAGGTATCCTCACGTGAAGTAAAGTACCAGTAACATGGCCCCCGTGGGTTTGGATGTAGGAAATCATTAGATCAGTAAAACCTATAACAACTATGCCAAACTATTTGGTATAATTTAAAGCTGTAAGAGCTCATGCTGGACCTTCTGGAACCAAAAGACAAATGGGTCCCTGGGTGAAATGTCCATGCTAATCTCATAACGCTTGAAGGAGAGAGCAGGAGGCCTCAGATTGCTCGGCTCTTTGCTTAATTATGGTCACAATTAGACAGAAGTTTATTCTCAATTCTTCAAGCCAGCCAGCGGTTGTGTTAACCAGAACAAGGGGAAGTGCAACACACAGAAAGAAAGAAAATGCTAGTCTAAAGTCCCCACTTGACAAAGGTCCAGAGTGAATCCTTATTGAGTGTCAGAGAACACATCAGTGGATCCTAACATAAACACACTTCAAGTTAGGGGAAAGGTCATTGGAATGAAACAAGATCATAAATCAAATTCAAGGTGAAAATTAGTTGGTTTTATATTCTCAGTCCTGACGCCTCTGGGAGGTTAATTGTAAAAGGTAATGGTGAGCCAGGAGTGCGGTCTCCAGCATACCTCTTTCACCACATAGTGCAACTAAAATTATTATAATATATAGTTACTAAGCAGAATAATTAGGTCATAAATTACTTGGTTTAAAATTTTTGAATTTGTAGGTTTTTTTTTTTTTTTTTTTTTTTTTTTTTAGTTTCCCTGCCTTCATTTTTTTAATGTACTGTATTCTGTTGTTTATTGCTTTGACAGTTAATCATGGATGTGTGGGAAGTTGTGAAATCTATATAAAATTTATATTTCTTTGCATATGAAAATTATATAGAAGATATTTTAATGTATTTTATGAACACCAATAAGTTTGTTGACAGATACATGATATCACTAGATGATGGACAGATAAAGACTACATGTGACCTAAGTGGTAAGATAAGTGGGTGTGGTACATAGAACCATTATATACATTTAAGGTTATGATAAAGTAACTACATTTTGGCTTCAAGAGATTATTTTGTCTTTTCTTAAAAGCTGGAGGATCATAACTTGATATTTCATTGAATTAAATTCAGTTTTCTTACTATAAGGAAGATACTGAGAGCTCAGAATTATACCCTTGAATTATATAAATCATGTATAACAATATAAAATTTAAGTTCTATAAGCATTCTCAAATGTTCACTCACTTCAACAGTATGCCAACTTAAAAGTAGGGTAGAAAGAAATACATATTTCTTCTCTGTTGTCTTGAGTTCTTATCACTTTAACAAAACACAGAAGCTAGTGAGACAATCTGTCAATATTTATTTACTTGGTTTGTAAGTGCTATCACCATGTGACATCAATTTTCACTATAGACAAACTAATCAGTTTCTAAAGTGTGTATGTGATAGTAAAAACAAATGGTCCTCTCCATATCCTGTATAGAAAAGTGATTTGAGAGCATCTTCTCCAAACAGACCCCAGAGAAATAGTGAAATGCATTAAATATTTCTCTGTGTCTTTACTGGGTTGAAGGGTTTTATTTTAAAGTTGGTGCTCATAGTAAGTAAAATTCAGAATGGCATATTCTGTCATACAAAAATAGTAAGCCGTGCCTTTCTGATAAATGGCAACTTTGCAAGCCTATTGAAATACATAGGGATTTCAAATATAAAGATATACAGGACAGAAATAGTATCCCAAATGACCTATTCCCAATGACATTTACTCAAGAATATTGAATAGACAGCTACTGTGTACCATATGCTGTTATGGGCACTAGAACAAGTAACAGGATGCTACAACAGCCAATATCTCATCTTACACAGGGGAGAAGTTCAGTATATATATATTATCAAGCAAATAAGCACAGGCCAAATGGTGACATTTGTAGAGGAAAAAGCAGAAAACAAGAAAACTAGAGATTACACACAGACCAGTAACTTATTGTAATTATAAGGAAGAAATCCTTCATTTTTTTCTTTTTTTATAATTAAGTTATTCATATTACATCTTGATTGTTAGCCCTTCCCCTGTTTCCTCCCATTCTTCCCTCCCTCCATTTCTCCCGTTCTCCCCTCCCCTATGTCTGTGACTGAGGGAGACCTCCTCCCCCTATATATGCTCTCAGAATATCAAGTCTCTTCTTGTAACTAGCTATCCTTCCTTGAGTGCCACCAGGTCTCCCCATCCAGAGGATATTTCAGAAGCATCAGAAAAGGTGCTATGAGCTATCCGAATAGAACATTTTCAGACAGAGGGTCTGATCAGGAGAGGTTTAACACACACTATTGTGACGCGCTGTGCTTTTACATGGCATGCAACGCTATCAATAGAAACGTGATAAGAACATGTTTTTTTCTCAAAGACTGATTTGGCAATGGTTAGGGAACTCCAAGGAAGCACCCATAGAAACAGGGAGACTGGTTGTGAGGGCAACCAGGGCAGTATTCTGAGACTGTGATAGAGCTGTTGCACTGGGGAGGAGCAAAGACGTCCCACAATCTCAGTGTCACCTGAGTGGCAGTGCTTCACACACTTGTTACAACCCATACGGAAACACCTTGCCAAAGGATATTCATTATGTTTCAATAGCCACAAAACGTTAGTGGACATCGACATCTTTTTACAAGAATCTGTATGTCATGTTATCCCCTTTTTTCTTATTGTACCTTCCTGACCCACATGATTGGTATTTGTATCACCTTTTATTCTTATTTTTTCTTTAGAGTTCTATCATCTTAATATTTTATCAAATTTGATTTTGAATTTTACACACATGCCAATAACTTTCCATTCTTTTGTACTTTCTGCCCTGTTGCCAACCTTGCTTCAAGTTTCGTTATCAAACTGATGTTTTGGTTTTGCTTTGTTTTATGAACCTCTGAGTTTAACTGATATTGATGATGGGTGTGGAACTCTCTGCTGGCACTCAGTGGTCCTCTCGATGGGTACACAATAGAAAACAATGATGGCCTCCTCCTCAGAATGCACTTCAGCTGATAGTTCTTTAGGGAAGGACTGGGTACCATGAACCCTTCCTTAACCCATAGCTCACTAACCACAGGCTTTGTCTTGTAACAATGGAGGTCATGGTCCCTGTTGTGAGATCACGCTTGCCATGACTTATATCAAGCCCAGAAAATAACACTTCACGGACCATTTTTTTTTCTATCTCCTGGCTCTTATGTTCTTTTTGTTCTATTTTCTGCCATGTTTCTTGAGTCTCAGCCGGGGTGGTATAATGTCCTGTACAGGGGGAGCACTCAAGCATCACTTACTCTCAGCAGCTGAGCCTCTCTGTATTCACCACTATTCCCTGAAATAAAAGTTCCTCTAATTCAGGGTGAGAATATCATTTCTGTGTGGATATAAACACACATATTTACAAGGCAGTTGGCCTCATGTCAGTTTATTTACACAATAGTAAATTGCCTCTTATGGCTTAATGTCTCCTTCGCTGTGGGTTTTTGACCGAGTTCCCTCCCTTGGAGAAAGCCTTAGATCCAATCAGAGAGTAGTTAGGTTCCTCCATGGCTGTCATACCACTATTGCACCTGTGGGCACATCCTGCCTGGCAAGCAGACATTGAAGCTAATAATATCTACAGATGGTTAAGACAACTGATGCCTCTTCTCTTCCAGAAGCCTACATTATAACTGCTATGATCGCTAGTCACTGGGGAGAGATCTTTCTTTCTTTTTTTCTTTCTTTTCTTTCTTTCTTTCTTTTCTTAAAAACATACTATTTTTTGTTTAATTAATTTATTTAGATTACATCTAAATTGTTATCCCCTCACTTGTTTCTTCCCGTTCCTCCCCACCTCCCTCTTGCACCCTATTCCCCTGACCTAGGTCTGTGACAGAAGAGGACTTCCTCTCCCACCATATGGTCACAGCCTATCAAGTAGAGAGAGATCTTTCAACTCCGTTCCTGCTTGTTTTCTCAGTCTTGTGTAACTAATGTGTGTGCTATGTCAAGAATAGAATCTTATCATCAAGGTGTGATGGGCAAAGCAGAGGCAGGATATAGCTTTTATTGTTTTGGGAGTCTCTCTAGGGCTTACCTGAACAACCTATAAGGCATAATAATGCTGTTCTGAAAACCTAAGGATCATTAAATTAAAGCACTTACATTTTTATACCTTTAAAATAATAATTATAATGTAATTGCAACACTTCTTATTTTATTTTCTGTCTCAGTCCTTCACATATTCTCCTCTTGATCTCATATTTGTAGCTTTTCCCCTTTTAATTGTTGTTACTTTTTGAGAGAAATCTTTAGAGGCTAGAAAGATGACATAGTGGTCAAGGGCACTTGTTCTTGCAGATGACCTGAGTTTGATTTCTAGCGTACAACCATATATAACTATGGTACCAGGGATCCGATGCCCTTTTCTGATTTTTATAGGTACCAGTCCTGCAAATGGTGCCCAAACATACATGCGGACAAAACACTATTAAATATAATATAGACATAAGATAATTTTAAAACTTAAAATTATATCATATATAATAAAATAGATATGTACATATGCATATTATATAATATGTACACACACACATACACACACACACATACACACACACACACACACACACACACACATACATACAGCATAGTCCCCACAGTTGGGAGTTGAAATATAGTTCCTTTACCCTAAAATTTTTTTTCTTTTTAAAATTATTTTATTACATTTCTTTTTCAACATATACATTTATATTATTACACATGAATAAAATAAACTACACACAGCAGGAAGAACCATGAGACAATCATGTGTTATGTAAATGTTACATTCATAGGAATTTGGCTGTTTGTATTTGTCAAACTTGAATTAAACATCTTTCCTACCCTGTTTGGTCTAAATTTCTGAATAAAAATCAATATCTATCATATCTAATCTCTATTAACTTAAATCATCTATCTTGATCTAAAAAGGTCTTAACCCCTAACCTACTAAGCTTAAATGAAAGACTAAACTATCTGGTCTTCAACCCCATCAGAGACTTGAGAAGGAATAAAATTTAAATTCCTGAGTGAACCGGAAGTGCGGTTAGCAGCTTCCCAAAATTTATTTTTCACTCTCATTTCAATATTCTTCCCTCATTCTATCCTTAAGCAACAATTAAATTCAATTGCTGTTACTGTTATCTTTCTTTTTTGCAAGATTTTTATGAAATGGATTTAAGTTTCCAAATTGCTACATGATGGACAAGTCACTCATTTTTATGGATTACTTTTCTTATCTCATGAATATATCCTGGTTTATTATGATTCACTATTTGATGCACATGGTTGCTTTAGTTTGTAATATTACAAATAATGAGGCTATGAAGACTTGCACGTGTATTTTTTTGTGGATATATGTCTTGTTTTTTCAGTAACTACCTAAAAGATTGGTTGGATCATATGGTAAATGCAACCACAGTACTTATAAATGGTTGAACCATTTTACATTCCAAAGTTCAAGCTCAGTAATTCTGGTTGTTTTCTGCCCTTGCCACCACTTAATATTGTCTGCCTTTTCAATAGTTATTGTTTTATTGTTATTACATACATCTTACTATGACTGACTAGATTAGCATCTTTGATGGTCAATGATGTTGAGAGTCTCTTAATATACAAGTCTTAATATTTATTTCTATTGTAGAGAAACATGATCTGCTTTAATGATTGTAAATATTTAAAGTTTATCTTATGATACTCTTTTTTTATTAATTTATTCTTGTTACATCTCAATGGTTATCCCATCCCTTGTATCCTCCCATTCTTCTCTCCCTCCCCTTTCCCCCTTATTCCCTCCCCTATGGCTGTTCCTGAGGGGGAGGATTTCCTCCTCCTGTATATGCTCATAAGGTATCAAGTCTCTTCTTGGCAACCTGCATCCTTCCTCGGAGTGCCACCAGGTCTCCCCCTCCAGGGGACATGGTCAAATATGAGGCACCAGAGTATGTGAGAAAGTCATATCCCACTCTCCACTCAACTGTGGAGAATGTTCTGACCATTGGCTAGATCTGGGTAGGGGTTTAAAGTTTACCGCTTGTATTGTCCTTGGTTGGTGCCTTAGTTTGAGTGGGACGCCTGGGCCCAAATCTGCCTATCATAATGTTCTACTTGTAGGTTTCTAGGACCCTCTGGACCCTTCTACTTTGCTATTCTCTCATCTAGAGTCCCAATAGGATCTCCTCCCCTCTGTCCCAGTTTCCTGGTAAGTGAAGGCTTTAAAGCATGAGATTCTTTAAAATTTCCCCAGTACATGACCATTTGTGAGACATATTCGTTGAAAACATTTTTCCTACTTTGAACTCGTATTCCTGTTGTTTTCTTCCTTTTTAATATTGAACTTAGTTAATGTTGGTGATGTCATGTATAAATCTTCCTTCATGCTTTGTGCTTGTCCTGTCCTACTGAAGTCATTTAGACCAAAACCAGGACTGCAGGGTTTCTACCCCACTTATCCTCCAGAAGCTTGATCATATTTATCTTCCTGCGTGAGACTGTGGTGCTTATGTAGATAATTTAGTCTTTCTATAGAGCCAAAGTTAGGATTATTTCTTTCCATGTAAATATTCTTCATGTAATTTCCAGGAATAAAGCTTCTTTTTCCATTGACTTTCTGCAGCAACTTTGTAAAAATCAATGGATCATAAATTGTGAATCTATTTTTGACTCTATAAACTGCTGTGCTGTATGCATCTATCATTATGACAATACCACAGTATCTTAAAGTCTTTTAGGATTTTGGTTAAGATTGCAGTGAGACTGTAAATCAATTTGGAGAAATACTGTCATTTTAATACCATCCATGCCAGTGGCACATCTCGATGCTTGCTTAAATGTTTTAACTTATGTTTCGTGTTACTATGCTTACACCTTTAAAGTAAGGTCCTGCCCATCTCTTCTACATTTGCATTTTTAAAATGAAATAACCTTTTATGTATGCGATGTCATTTCAGTTACTTGCATAGTGCTGCGAACTGAAACCAGGACTTTTTGGCACACTGTCAAGAGTACTCACTCATGCTGTCGTTGAGATATATCTCCAACCTTTCCTTTTCCTTTGCTTTGCTTTCCTCTTGAAACAGCCTTATTGTGTAGCCTAGACTAGTTCTGACTGCATGGTTCTTCTGCCTCATTTAGAGTTCTAGGATTACAAATATTTAAGAATTGGCTCAGTATTAATTTTTAAATAAATATCTAATTTGCATAAGTGAGCCACTTGTGTTAAGAGGCACACGAAGAATGCTGTCATCACTGATGTACCCAAGGCTGGGGTTACCAATTACCCTGGACACACTGACATTTCACTCTACATGATAATGTCAACTTTATTATGGACTGGAGGGGAAACCAAGAACTCCATCTGGATGTCAATAGAGCAGGATCAAACTTACAGCATAAATAGTCGGAATTTTTACGTTCCTATTAGGTGAAAACAAATTAATTTTATCCAGACCCACATATCATCTTTGTTTCTCTTTTTCGTGTTCTAGAAGCATTGATCCACAAGCCGAATCAACTTGAGTGCTTTAAGTTATACATGCTAAGATTATATCTTCCCAAATGATAGTTTCTTTTTTGTTTCCTTTTTTGCCTTTGAGAATTTCCTACATGAGTGCATAGCCCTTTACTATTTCCCTCCAATCTCCTCCCAACCCCTCTGGATTCATAGACTTATTTTGTAAAACCTAAACCTGATCTTGATCATCTCCTCCTCATCCTCATCATCATCATCATCATCATATAGCACTAATACTAAATGTAATACTAATGATCCTTTAGTTGATATCCTTAAGAGCCATTTAGTGTTGTTCAATATACACGTAAATTCCTGCTGACCATGTGGGATGCTCAGACAGTTTACCAGTGGGCTTTCTCCCTGGCTCAAAGTGATTTCTCTTCTATCGTTAGACACTAACTGCCTATCTTTCTTCATAAAATGGTGTAGCTTAAACTATGCTTCTTTCCCAAATTTATTCATTTAAATGCTGAAGAGAAATATTTAGAAAGGTGCCCTGCCACCTCCCTTTGAAAGAATTTTCCTAAGTTTACTAGAAACAAAACCTCCTGAAGCTCGTTAAAGCTGAATGGAAAATTCATATAGATCATGAGGAGTTGTATGTATGCTTTGGGTTTAGTACAGTTACTTATACCCTTGATGATAAGGGTTGAATTTGGAGGATGCTAAGTTGGGCATCACCTTCAGGGCATATGATTACCTGGGGAAACTCTCGTTCCTCTTTTGCTGTAAACGGACATACAAAAGCTGAGTTCTACCTTTGTATTTAAACCTGTCAAGGTTCTAAATTTGTATTTACAATGTGCCTCTTGATGTTAATGATTCCTCAAAGTGCCCTGTTCCACATAAAATATTGAAAAAGTCAACAAACTTTGTTCAGTTCAAGAACTTTGATCTACCTATTAGAAAATTAGTTGTCGTCTTCTTCCAACATGTTAGGAACAATTGTATTTGACAGGAAGGATTTCTCAGTTTTTAATATACATCATTCTTCTGTGCATTTCTTTTTGAAATCTGAAAAGCAACAACCCTGAGCTAATTATCTTGAAGCTGTTCCCAGGATAATGAGACGCAAGCACACTTCTTAGATGAATTAAGGTGTGACTCAAACTGTGTAGGTTTAACCCCACTACGGAGCCTATGAGAGCTGGGAAAGTCCTACGGCCTGGAAGTTGTAAAACACAATTAGGAGTGCTTCTCTATGATAGTCGTTGATCCTCATAGTTCACTTTTTCCTTATGCATAGAACAAACCATAGAGATACTGGAGAGTAGACAGCTCCCTCATATCAGCACATTCATCTAAAGGCTTTATGTTCCATAAAAATAATGTTTTCTCTTTGAAACAATTGAAAGGGGTGATGAGACATGTTCTACATATTTATGACAGAGGTCCTTTTCTCAAAACGAGCTTGTGCCTCGGCCCCTCAGTTAGAGTATATTCTTGACCTTGGGGATCCATAGATGTGATCTAAGCTGTGAAAATCCTTGTTAAGAAATTAATACTGTTGGGTGACTTAGGAAATATGGCTCGAGTTAAATCTCTGCGAATATTTTTAAATGAGATTCTAATCTTTTTGCATGTCTTCTCTTTGGCTTATGCAATTCCCACCATTGACATGGTTAATTTGAATCGCGACAATAAATGTGTTTATGTAATGCTAACCTTTGGAATGGTAATTATCAATTTTTATATTCTTATAGCTTATTTAACCATTCATAAGTATGGCAATGCAGCCAGAAATTGATCTCTGGATACCATTTCAGAGGTAAGGCCGAGGAAGCTGACATGTCAAGTATTCGTCTTGAGCACACTGAATTTCATTAATAAAAATTTGCTTTTATGAAATTGGACAGTTTGTATTTACGTGTCCTAATTCTCTTCCTTCATTTATTTAGTGTTTTATATACTATAAAAAAGAACGATTTCAAATTATTTCACCTATTTGTGTTTTTTTTTTTTTTTGTTAAAAATACCTTGTCTGCATTCTTATAACAGGGTGGTCATTTGTTTTCCTTAATTGATAATTTTATAAATGTCTATGATCTATTTGGATTATTCAAATATACCTCCTCCTCTCCCTCAATGCTTCCCCTGTTTCCTCCACATCATGACCTCTTCCAATTTCATGTGTTCTTTAAAAAATCTCCTGAGTCAGTTACTGCTGCCCGTATGTGATGTGGTGTAGGGCCCTCATTCTGCTGTTGATGCGAATGACTACCCCCTAAGAGATATGACTTCCTCCCCCACTACTCATCAATGGCCATAGCTCCTAAGCTAAGGGTGGAAATTGTCTATGGGATCGCACAGGCTTGTACTTGAAGCAAGACAATACTTGAGTGATTCACTTAAAAACGAAAATATAGAAGATTTAAGATTTTTTTTTTACGACATCATAACCTATCAGGGTTGCAAAAGTTACTAGTAAGTACTTGTAACAATAAACTACATTTATACTTGCTTTGTAAAAAACCTTGATGTTAATATAACAAACATATCGGGGGACATAACATAAGAAGCTCAAGGAAAAAATTTGTTTTGACTAGTAGGTAATGTAGCTTCATTATTTAATTTTTCATACTAAAGTTTAAATTGTAATGATAAAAGTGAGGACACAGAATTGACGTTAACTATGTGGGACAAGAGTGTAAACAGATTCATTTATACAATTTTTGTGGAAAGGCCTTTAAAAAGGAACGGCAAAATATGTGAAACATCCAAGAAGTAAGGATCAATGGACGCTCCAGATGGGTACCCTGTTATCACCATCCTCTGGAACACGACGGCCGGACAATCGAATACTGATCACCCCACAACACTTCATTTATGACATCGGTGCTAATAACCACGGACTTCAACTTCTCAGAACAGCAGGTTTTACCACACACGCTGTTGTTTCTGTACTCATTTTGAATGTTACCGGTTAACTTGTGAGAAATTCTTTACTTTTACGAGTTTTGAGAAAAACATTTTAATTCATTGTGAAAATTCTGAAACTGTAGTGACATATGTTTAATCGTGTTACTTTGCCTGTTTGCTTGTGATTCCTCTCTTGTTGCTATTTCTCCAGCTTTTAATTAATTCCTTAATTAATTACTTAATAATTTGATTATATTGGGTTTTGCCTGTGCGTTTTTTTTTTTTTTCTTTTGCCTATAGTTTTTCTGTTTACCCTATGAGTGCCTCTTGTCCCGTGAGTCCCGCAGGATCATGGTCCCCTTCGGCCCTGGAGTTCCGATCCGTTTTTTGGATGCCCTGTGGGTTGCTGGACTTCCTCGCTGGCCCCCTGGCAGAGCCGCTAGTGCTCTGCCCTCTGCGCCTTTGTTGCCTCTCCCTTCCGCCTTTTCACTTTCTGCCTCATGACCTTTCTTTCGAAGGCAGAACTTTGAGTTACACTTGGTGGCTTTCAAAAGATACGATTGTGCCTTCCCTTTTCTATGAATAGTCTTGAATTAAATCGATGTTAGAATGTGTTGCCACGAATTAAGAGAAATGAAAAAATGGTGCTTTATAAGACCAATGGAGAACTGAAACTAACACCCAGAGAAACTCATTAAAACCAAGCTCTGACACTTAATAATTTACTGCGTTAAGGAAAAATAATGTAGACCCTAATAATTAATCCAACTTCCGTGCGGACACGTAGGAATCAACATATGTTCTTTTCCTCTCAATTACAGTTTACGTTCACTGGGTTAGAATATACCAGTAGAGAATTGTTTCTTGGTTTGGTTGATTTTCCCCGAAATTGGATCTCATCCTGTAGCCTTGCTGGCCCTCGGCTCACTGTGCATCATCGGCTGGCCTCGAACTCATAGAGCTCTTTGTCCCAGCCATCAATCTGGCTGGAATCATGATTTATAGTTTGCCTTTCTTTTGAAACTTCTTATGACTTTCTTTCATGTTTTCTCTTTTATTTCTATTTTAACGGTTGAGCTGAGAGAATTAAAAAATTATTTTTCAACGAGTTTCATTTTTTAAAATAAAAAAGCTCTACAAGAGGGGCGTGGGGTGGGATAACAGAGCGGGCGAGGGGTTGGTGGAGGAAATTAAGAACATTCGAGTTTTAGTTGGTTAGTCATGCTCTCTTTTGTTACTTGGAACATGAGCTGTCGGATCTACTCACAATGAGTATCCATTGGGACGGGGGAAACACACATTTCCTGTGTCACCTAAGAGGGCCTTGATACCCTTTGGAAGTCAGCTTGGTCCAAGCTCGATGCTAAAGAGCCCCAGTTGAAAACACTGATCTATGTGATGGCTATATGTTGCATTCAATTTAGGATAGGCAGGGTCAATTTATTTTTTATTCTCTGTACTGTATATTTATATGTGTACATGTGGCATTGCTCGTGTATGTGAAGCACGTGTGCGGTTCATCGGCGACTCTCGGGGTTGGCATCTTTCATCTTGTTTGGGGCAGGGGTCTCTTGTTCATCATCACGTATGCTGTGGCTCTATGTGTCTGGATTCTCAAGTCTTAGCTTTGCCTTCCATGTCTCCATAAAAGCACTTAGATTATAACCACTGTGCCACACCACTTTATGTGGTTCCTGGGGATTTGAACTCAGGTCGGCTTGTTCAGTAAACATGTTACCTACTGAGCTTCCTCTACAGAAAATTTCCCCCAATAGGGAGACTGACGTTCTTGTTCTCCACATAATACATCACTGCTAGAATCCAACTCATCTGACTCGCTTGATTCTTGCACCACTCACCACCCCGGTATATACAGTCTTTTTCTTGGTTCGGGAGGGTGTCCGTTATTTTTCCCACCCATTCTGGGTCCCATGCAGCCATCCCAAATCTTCCCTGTTACTCCCTCCCTTCCTGGGTCTAGGACTCAGCATTATGAGGCGTCAACCTTGGCCTTGCTAGGAAGTACTTTGCTGTGGCCAAAGTTACAAGAGATACTCAGTCTAGGCTCTGGGAAACGCTGTCTTGAAATAGTACCATACATAAGCATGGACAGGATAAGTTTTGATCACAAAATACTTTGTCGACCTACACTGACATCAATTATAGTGGCTGTGAGACTGGAACTTTTAAACTTAAATTTTATTGTCCGGGCTGTGTAAACTTAAATGCAACCAGGAGCTTTGTGTCTGCTAGAATCACAAGAAACAACACGGAGCATATAAACCCTGAACACTCAACCACCTAAACATATAAAGGGGATGCAATATTGATTCGGAGCATTGACATTCGTCCCAGGATGATTTTCTCTTTCACGCAATAATAAAATTATGTTTTTACCATGCAGTGTCCCATTTTAATATTTTTGATTTTTATATTACTTTATATTTATTGATCATTTAATTCTCTGTGACTTCTGTCAAAGACTTCAATACCAATTCTCTTTGTTCTTTGAATAGAAACCTTTCCTAACTCTACACACAGTTTATCTCGTGGCTGATGTAATAGCACTTGCTGAATTGATTCCAAAATTTCTAGCAAGTGTGAATATTTTCTAAGCGTGTTAAATTATTTGTTTCCTTTTTTCTGGAGACTATAACTATAACAAATCAGAACATTTTAATGGATTTCGTAATTATATTTTTTATACCTACCATTTTTCATCCTTGTATCATAGCATAGATCCTTATATAACTAAAATCTTTTCAAAATGTGGCTGTTATGTGATGCAGAGTTACTGTGCTACCATCTGTTACTTCGACGTGGGTATCTTTGGGCCATTTAAAACACATTGACTCAGTTACTTGCAATCTTGCATAATGTCTTCCTTTCTATGTTGAGTGCTTCCTCAGAGCTCTTCCTCTATACCGAACATCATTAGCACCACCAAGCCGGCTTTTCTTTCCTCCATGTTGGACGGCAGCACTTTATACTGACCGTTCCTTAAATGGTACTATTTTGTAAAAGACTTCTCTCCTTCCCATTCAAACATGCACACTTTTTCTACCTTTCTCTACTAATTAGAATTAAACGTGATTTACTGTAAATTCCAAAACTCTGATGAGGACAGGAAGTTGCAGAAAGCCCGGACATGCTATTACATAGTCTGTCACCCGGCATTGTCTCCTAACACTTTCAATGCATGTTCGGCTCCCACAGATACTGCGGTGCACAAAATTCTTCTATATTTTATGTATTTCTATTTTATAATTGTTGCCTACCACTTGTACCAGAGACACAATGTGAAGTTAAAATAGTTGTCTATAATTCAGCACGAAACAAAGTTCCGTTGATATAGTTATTGTAAATCATCTCAACGTATGTCTGGCTACTCATTTGAGGCTAATTGATATTACTTCTAAGAATCAAACCTCATGTTTATCCCACGAAGAAGTACATGAAACAAAATTCTTCTTTTTAATAGCTGAGACTCATGTCTGACCCTTCCTCTTGGTGGCTTTTTGACACATAACTAGCAAGTTTATTTTTAGGCAAGCATAGCATGTGTGATGTCCCCAACATTATTATTTATATCGCTCAGAATTTAGTAAAAACTGCTTTCTGTTCTTCCTTTATTCTGTGCTGAGTAAGTCTGGATTGTGTCGTAGTCAATCTCTCTGTACAAATATGTGGTATTGGGCCCATCCGACCTGTTTGTTATTTTGTTAGGCAATAAATTACAGACTATGTTAGCATGGAATGTCGGGAAACTGACACTCCCCCCCTCTCCGAATTGTGTTGTTTAGTCTAATCCAGCAAAAAGAGTATAAAGGAGCTATTTTTGGACTTGAATTCAATTAAAACATCACAGCGCTCAGCCTTATAGATTTTTAGTTGCATTTATTTCTAAATGCCAATCTGCTTTTTTGCAGAGTAAGTTGTTTTTTGTGGAAGAGTGAAGTTCGTTACACTGCTCTGAATTTAAAAATTCGACTCCAAGGCTCATTCCGTGGTATTGGGAAGATAAGTTTGTCTTCGCATATATCCATTTGGCCTCTTGCCTGATTATATTTTGTTTAATCTATTATTGATTAATTGATGGATGTATTATATTGTTCCCCCACGTAATTAATGAAACCTACACAGAGGGTGGTAATAGGCTCTGCTTGCTGCTTTGTCTTCCATTAGCTGCTATCATGTTTTTATTTTTACTAAAAGCTTTCTTTTGTTTTTCCAGTTACCTGTGGAGGATTCCATTAACCATTGTGGTAGGAAATAGAAGCCATGTGTCTTAAGAAGCAATTATTTGGGTGTGCTAAACAAATCCGGTAAAACTCAACTCTCTCCCAGGGGACACGTTTGTGTTCAGATAATTGTTTAGGATCTTAACCTCTGTTTTCAGCTGCTACAAAATGTGAATAAAGACAACTTAAAAGAGGAAAAAATGCAGTACCAATATGACTTGCAAAAATAAGGCATAATATAGTTTCCTAAAATAGCTTAATTTTTAGTCCTACATGTAAATATTTAAGTTTTATTTGTTTTTTTACAAAATAAAGAGAAAGCTATTAATAGTTATAGTTATTAATCATTTAGAATGCATGCATTTCACCTAAGGGGCATAATTGAAGTATTTAATTACCTGTGGTTGTCCAATAGGAAGGTGCTGAAGAGCTACTCTCATTTGAAGCCTCACTCTCCTTCTTATCTTTTCTTACCGGGTTGTTCCCTCTAACGGATGGAGAAAATACAAGCTATCTTTTGGTATTAGGTAACTGTGGCGCCTGGTGTGGGGAATAGGAAAGTCATCAAACACCCTCCTAGGTATGTCATGCTCAAGGGGCTAAAAGAGATAAGGTTCCATTCTCCTTCTAATATCTCCAAATAAGATAATTACTGAAATCACTGTCAAGAAAAGAGGCCATTTTCTGAATCAAATCTTGTCCTCATTGTGCGAGTATGCAACAGGTTCTATTTCTGTTATTCCCCACTGACTTGAGAGAAGCTAAGTATCTTATGTAACATTTCATTTAGATTAGATGGTCCAAGTGTGCTCATATCTTTGATTTATTCCCAATTTCTTATAGGCTCGTAATTGATATTGTTTTGTTATTTGTAGGAAGCATTTTAAGTTACCAAATATTTTATTTGAGTAAGATTCAAGTTTATAAATAAATAAGCATGAGTTTCTTATAGGTAGTTCGTTGGTAAAGGATATATAATATATTATCTATTATCGATCCATGACCCATGAAGGCTTTGACATATTTGGGTTGTTTCCTGTTTAATAAAACACTTATATTTATCATTTTCCTCTTAGAACTGCCATTATCCCATTGGTCTGCGTCAATATTGCTGTATCTATACGTCTTTTTTCACTCACAGAGCTGTTTCCTATTAGGCATACTTGTAATGAAGGCGTGATTCATGGACTTACTGAGTTGCCACTGCGATCTCACATTATCTGCAGAGTGCTTCCCTTAGATACAAAAACAAAGTGTCTTGGGAAGGTGGTATGGAAAATGGGTAAATAAAAAACTTAGACTATCACGTTAAGACACTTTAACCTATGCGTTTAGGTGTAGTGCTGTTCGATTTTATTTTACACCTTACACAGCCGCTGTAGTCATCTACTCTCTTAATGACACGAATAGTATGGAAAAATACTCCACTCTACACAGACGTACAATGTTTGCAAATTAAAAATTCGGGAGGGCATATATGCATACGCTTGCGGTGGTATGGATGCGGGCATTGTCACCCCCAAGACTTTCCACTTCTACCTAATAGGACTAAATGTGTCATTTCCCCTAACCCATAGCTAGTTTGCTTGATTGTATGCATGGCCACGGTGAGAAGCTGAGGCTTAACAGAAGAAGGTGTGATGTCAGTTGCGTCTTGACAGTATTGTACATGCAGAAACATTGTAAGAAGAAGAGCACTAGAAAGATCACCCCTTCTTGTGCCACCTGTTCCGTTCCATTCTGAGGTCTGTCCCCTTTGGTTGTTAAGTCTTTCAGGCTTGATGAATAGCAAGTAAAGTTAAAGAGCGTTCGGGGGGGCGTGGGGGTGGAGACAGACTTTTTTGTTTCTTTTTTACCTTGTTGTTTTGTCTCATTTTGTTCAAACTGTAAATCAAGCAGTAACAAACCAGCATTAGTGAAAACATTTTAAAACGCTTAAACTCCTATAAACCATAAGCTAAAATAAAATACACATTTACATACCTTAGCCCAGTTCGTGTTTTTGAAATTCATTATTAGTAAGTGTATTCCTTTTTATAAGACCTAAGGTAAGTCATAGTATGCAGTATGTGTTGACTTGACCTCATTTTCACATGTCATTGACAATTCATTTAAGGACAATTGGATATATCACTAATCACCAATAAAGTACAAATCATTATAGTCTAAAAGTTGTGCGTATACTATTTTTCTTCTTTTCAAAAGCAGGTTAAAAACAACACACAGTGTTTCTATTACTATGAAACACACATAGGTTCAAGCATTTATGAATATAATAACTTGTCTGCCTAATACTGGCTATTTCTGAATGGTGAAAGGAGAAAAGCAAATTTACACCAAAACATGCAGGAAGCCAAGATACAACATGAAGATTAATTTGAAACCCAAATATTAAAAATGCATGATGCTATAGCTTTCCCCACCAAAAGTGATTCCGTTATGATCCATCAAACCTGAAAATCAGCATTCTCATTATCCACATCTGACACAATGTGGACACAAGCTTGATGAATGGAAATGCTAGATAGTTGCCAATTTCCAGCCAAGTTTTCTTTTCTTCAATGCCTGGACACACACCTCCATAGTTTATAATAGGCTGGTGTTGCAGCTTCTCTAAGTACTCACACACTGTTTTGGACACTTGCATTTTGGTGTTTATGGGCTTCACCAGATACTATTTTCATTGAATTTCACCAACCAATCCATTGAAAATATCAATCTCTTCTAACTATTTTCTGGGTTTGTTTTCCTGTGTAAAATTGTGTCTTGCTATCTTAGTGTGACTCCAATTACCCATTTTACTTTTAACTGTCATATTCTGCCACGTAACATATGGGGTCGGAACTGATTACACCTATCATTTATTTTGCACCGTCATTTTCCCACAGTGACTGTAGAATAAACTCTGTTATATAAATACCAACTTATATGCTTGATATAGTCTGATTCTGTGCCCACTTTGGAATATTAAATCTAATTTTCAATTATTTATTAGAACCATTTGGAAATAACAACTTCTGGTTAACACACTATTATGATCATTTCTAGCTCAATCCATTTGTCCACAAATTTCGGATTCCTTGTTTTAATAGCTGAGTAGTATTCCATAGTGTATACGTACCCACAGTTTCTTTATCCATTCTTCTACTGAGAAAAGGAAACCACTTAGGCTTTTTCCATGATCTGGCATTATTGAACAAGGCTGCTATGAACATGGTTGTGAGCAAATTTTCTGTTGTGTGGCTGGAGCATCTTCCTGGGGTTAATTCCAAGCGAGTGGAATAGCTGGGTCTTGAGGACGCCCTATTCCCAGTTTCTAAATCGCACCAGACAGATTCCAAAGTGGCTGTATTAGTTGCATCCACACAGCAATGCAGGAGTGTTACTCTCTCTCCACATCCTTGCCAGCAAGTGGTGTCACTTGATTTTTTTGATCTTAGCCATTTGAATGGTCACATAGTCACTTCTATCTGCATCTAGCCCAAGGGGCATTGTCCAATTGAACGCCTTCTTTACTTACCAGGGAACCTGCGGGACAGAGTGGGAGGACATCCTATTGGGACTCTAGATGAGAGAAGCATGGGAGAATAGCAAAGTAGAAGGATCCAGAGGGTACTAGAAACCTAAAAGGAACATTATGATATGGGCAGATTGTGTGTCCAAGGGGTTCCGCTCAAACTAAGGCACCAGCCAAGGACACTACAGGCAAGTAACTGTAAACCCCTACCCAGATCTGCCATGGTCAGAACCTTCTCCAACAGTTGGAGGGAGAGTTGTGGTTATGACTTTCACACGTTACTCTGGTGCTCTATTTGGCCATGGTCCCCGGATGGGGAGACCTGGTTGCACTCAGAGGACGGCAAGCAGTGTTACCAAGAAGCGGACTTGATTACCCTATAAGCCTATTACAGGGGGAGGCAATCCCTCTCAGGAAACAATCATAGGGGAGAGGAATATTGGGGAGAAATGGGAGGGAAGAAGGGAGATACAAGGGATAGGAAACCATGAGTTGAACCAGAATAAATTAATTAAAAACTAAAAAAAAAAACAAAAAAAAACAAGACATACAACTTCCATACTTTTTGCTACAGAACTCATTCAAACACCTCCCTCATCAGCCATCGAAAAGAGCTTTTAAAGTTCCTTGCCTTGTATTAGTTAATTGCAGAAAACATTTTGGGACGTCATTAACTAGTACTGCAAAGACCTTTAAAATCTATACAAAATTCTTTCTGGGAATTGTTTTCCAACGACCTCATTCATGAGAAAACACCAATGAATTATTCATGAATAATAATAACTTCATGTTTTAGATATGTTTAATAATATCATACAAGTTATGCCTCTCTTTTCTTAGGCAAGTAAAATATATACAGATTATTTTCATGTTTAAATATGCACACTCACTTGACTATAGTCTACCTATACTATTTTAATAGAATAAATATAAAATCAGAAACAAATTAAATATATGGGATTTATAAATATCACTATCCAATTGTCACTAAGAACAAACTTTGGGAAAAATGAATTTAACATTGTAAACACTACACTAGCATTGTTTTGTAACATGTCTGCAATTTGTTCCTATGCTAAACTTGATGCCCCAGCTTAACTTGATCTAAAACATATTCAAAATGACCTCATCTATGGGTATAAAAGATGTCTCAGAGGTTGGAGCATCTGCTGTCCTCACAGAACAGTCAACTTTGGGTATTCTTAACCTGCTGTCATTTCACTTCCATGGGTCCGTGTCTTTCTGACATCTGCCGCATTGCAACTAATGTTCACATAGCCTCTCACACCCACACACACACACACACACACACCCACACACACACACACACAGCTTTAAAAAGAAACAAGATTCAAAATAAATAATAAAAATTATCAAAACTTAATTAGTTAAAATTTAGGGTCATTTCTTAGATGCTTATAATGTTGTAATATATATGTAAAATCCACCAAGATGGAAGAGGCCTATTTAGTTCTTATCATCTACGAACCAAACACAAGGGTCCCAACAAGTTCATAACCGAAATATAATAGAGGCTTAAATCACATACCGACTTCATCATAGTGATTTACTGGGTGGCTTTCAGTAGCCAAATCTTGCCAATAGACTGGTATTCGAACAAAAATAAAACAGAGAAATACTGAAGCCAACTGACATTAAAAAAAAAAACTAAAAAAACAAAACTGGACCTCCTAACAGATATTTACTAGCGCATTTACCCCCAAACAAAAGAATATACTTTATTTCCAGTGGCCTTTTGCCAACTTTCTTGAAAATTGACCATCTACATGTACAAAAACAAAGTCTAGCACCATACAGGAAAACTGAAATAACATTCCTGAAGTTATAGAATCAGCACTGATCAAAGCTGGCTATCAAACAACCAACAGGAAACCACAGAAAGCTTACAAGCTCATTTGACTGAGCAACTATCTCTATCTTCTGAATGAAACGAGGTCAAGGCAGAAAGAGCAAATTGCAGAAATAGAAATTAGGAAAGAAATTTTACAATTTTCTAGGACTGGCATGTTCTAGGCAACAGAACGATTTTTGTTGGGCACCGGAATGCAGAGTTCTAAGAGACAAGTTCATTAACACAAAGTGCCTACATTAAAAAAGCTGTACAAATCTCTACAAGACGTAACAATCTTACCTGAAAAGCTACAGAAAAAACAAAACAAAACAAAACAAACACAAAAAAACCCCAAAAAAAACAAAAAAAAACAAAGATATCACCTTAAATGGGTAGATGGCCCTAAAATAGTGAACCTCAGGACAGAAATCAATAAAATAAAAATGAAAAATAAAAAGGAATTAATGAAACAAAGGAGAGCTCTTTGGAAAAGTCACTAAGATTGGACAAAAACCCTTTTCCAACTGAAATAAAAGGCGGAGAGAAAATATCTATTCTTAAACAAAGTTAGCGGATTAATCTATTGTAACAGTTGTAATACATAAAATGTATATGTAAAAAATAAAATATAAAAAATGTCAGGACAGAGAGAGAAGAGAGATGGAGAGAGAGAGAGAGAGAGAGAGAGAGAGAGAGAGAGCGAGAGAGAGCAAAGAAGAAGAAGAAAGAAAGAACGAAAGACGACAGCGAAAGAAAGCAAGAAGAGGGCCTCTGCAACAAATAACCAAAAAGACGAAAGAATCGAAGAACTATTAGCTGCAAATGTATAGAATTTACATTTGATTCTATAAAAAATTAAAAAACAAAACATTTTAACACAAAAGTGAAGTCTAAACACTAAATGATATAACAAGTATTGCTTATTTTATATGTTATTTATGTGGTTAAAGGAGCGTGGACTCTTATATATATATACTGAAACCATTTATGATGAAGTAATCTAATGTTTAAATTGATTTAGAAATATGAACCGGGGAAGGAAAGAGGAGCAATACTAGAGGAGGGAGTGTCATAAAAATGTATAGTCATCAAATCAGGAAATCTCAAAGAAATGGCTATTTTCTTCAATACACATCACTACAAAACTTAAAATCAAAGGACCAAGATGAATAGTTTTAAACAGACTTTTGAATCCTAATGAATAGAAGGGCAGCCATTAAAAAGTCGCAAGGAAAGAAAAGCCTAGGACCAAATGGTTTAAATGGGAGAATTTAATGAAGAACAGTTATTGCTGACACTTTTCAACATTATTAAAAGAAACGAAAGAAAGAAAAAAGAAAAAGGAAACAGAAGGAACACTGTGCTATTCTTTTCCCCAACTAAAAAAAATACCAAGCCACATTTTAAAAGATCAAAACAAACGAAGGATTAATTACACATCAGTTTCCCATGTGATTGTAGATGCAAAAAAGTCTCAATAAATACTTACACAATGTTTTTAAGACACTGAAAACACCAAAATGAATCTAAGAAACAGGGCAAAGATACTCCCCCCCTGATCTCAGAGACATAGCGCGTTATACATATCGTATAAGAAATTTAATCCACCATAACAGACTGGAAGACCAAAAAACAAAACAAACAAAAATCCTCATGAGCATCTCATTCGATCAGAAAAGCCATTTGAACAAAAAAATCCAGAACCTCTTTCCTAACACAATTCCTCAAAGAGAGGGATACGAGGAGCATAAATAACATAATAAAAACAACTATGGCACCTCCAGATCCAGCATTCAACAACTTATATTTAACTTAATGGAAGTAAATTGTTTACTTGTTCTTTAATATTCAAAAGGATACCATTACAAAACCTACAACCAATAATTGCAGAGTTTGTAACGTCCAATCCCCCAATGGATTACATCTAAAAAACAGCTCTCACACCTTGGTTTCAGGAAACAATGTTGGAAGTTTGGCAGAAAAGTATAAGAGCCAGCACCCAGGGAGTTTGGTTGTTTGATTGCGTTCTGGAATGGCCAGCAGCTACTCACATAACGTCTCTCTGGCGGACGTTAACACGTGAGATTGAACAACTGTAGAAATAGACATGCTAGAGTGGATGGATGAGAAAGCTAACGGACGCTGCAGTGTACACAACGAATACAAACTACCAGCATGCTGAGAGCAGGGCATGTGGTCTGCCGCACCGAAGGGCACACTTATGCATTTCTAATAATAAATTATTAGCTTTAAATCATACGTTACAAGGGGCATTGTACAACCGAGACGTTTATTATAGTGACGTATTTCGGAAGATATACCATTTGCTACCGGTTTGTATGCATGTAGATATGTTGTACATAAGCACAGTTAAAAGGTAAAAAGATGGCCATGTACTTTAAAGAAGAAGGCCGGGGTATATGAACGGCTTGAAGCAAGGAAAGTAGTGGAAAATGATTTGTAATTTATATTATAATCCCAAAACTAATTTAAAAAAGTTTTTGAATGTTTGAAGGAACTCAGATTACTTAGGAGAAACACATTATCTTCAAAACTTGATTTAATTTTTCCAATTTCGACATGATTATTAAATTAATGCCTTTCTTTTCATTAAGTTACTTTAGCTTTGTCCAGCAATATCTCCTACAGAAGAAATTTTCTGATGAAAAAGCTGAGAGCAGAGGTAAATTCCTGGGTATAGAATACTGGAATTGGAAGGCAGTTGACAACATGTCAGTTTAGCCAAAACCTCAAAAGCTTCTCCGTAGAACCGGCTGCCACAAATCAGATTTAGGGTATAATTATGGCATAAAGTATCAATTTGGCCTTCAGGTCACATTCCTTTTATGGCTGTTTGAAAAAAATGATAGTGGGCAATATACATTGAATTGAATTAATATAATTCCATTACAACATATTTTCTGTCTTTTGCTTGAGGAGTAATTCATACATTCTTTCTCTTAAAGGGATTACAAGCAGTTTATGATTAGAGTCAGATGTGTTTGAATTTATATTGATCTTGATGAAATCTTCTAATTTTTAACTTCTAATGGTTTTTTTACACGTGGGTACTCAATTCTGTTCGTATGTGTGTGCAAATATTAATTAAACTTTACAGTGCAAATTCTATCAGAATGAGTGAGTCCTGAAATTCAACTGAAAAAGTATACAATGTGAATGATGTTGTTTTGTTAAACACCCATGATAGCTAACGTGTAAAAATGAGAGAGTACCTTCTTATACCATATTCAAAGAGGGTAAATATTTAAATATGTATAGAAGTATAAACATGTTTCCGGCCCTTGTTAATTTGCATGGTTGAGGACACAGTCTGCTTTTTTTTTTTTTTCTAATTTAATTCTGTTAGGAGGTGTGCATTCCCCATTATTTTCTAGTGCTGGAGTGATGAGGTCCCCTTACACTATCATCCTAGTAGAAAGTTGGTATTAATTGCAACTCCTAGGAAAAACATGATGAAAAAAAGCCAGAAAACAAGATTGACTTCCGTAATGAGCACTGTTATTTGACCACTTCATCCTGAATAAAACTAATAGAATACACGTCTAAAGCGTCTTTTAGCCTAGCTGTATATTAACTCTGCTGATGAAAGCCACCTGAACATAGTGGGGGGAATTGTAGATGCCATTTATTTCAAGTATAGAAATTGTAATCGAATAAAGAGTTCAGGTCAAGAATGAGTTGATCATTATTTAAGAAATAATTATTTGATATAATAATGAGTAACAAAGTAGTAAAACCTTCCACCATTTTAGCTGGAGGGGATTAATAAAGAATAGTTTTCAATTTACATTTTGGAGGATGCATTTTCTCTTAAATTCTTGGCAATATTTATTTCCTCGTAAAAAGTGAAAAATCTATTTACTCTCAAAAATGCTTCTTGCAGAACATCACCAGAATAGCCAGGACCTGGAAAAAGGAATGCCTGGGTCCTTGGAAACACAACCAAACTGGTTACTTAGCGTCAACTATGATCTCAGGAACTGGAGATATTGATTTGATCAATTAATCAGGGACCCATGAGGGGAGTACATCTTTGATTACTTATCATTGGTCTGTTTGCTGTGTGAACATCTGTCTTTTTTATATTTCTTTTAAAAATTTTTTCTTATTTTTAGTTCTGTTCATTTTATATCCTTATTGTCGCCCCTTCCCTGGTTGCCCCTGGATCCTACCCTCCCTCCTTCATACCCTTTTCCCTCCCTCCCCTGTCCCTCAGAGAGCTAGCCCTCTCCTCCTAACATCTGACCTCCGCCATCAAGAATCATTATGGGACTGTCTGTATCCTCTTACCTCTGTGGCCGGCAAGGGGGATGCTCTAGCAGGGGGAGTGGTCAATGTGTGAGGGCCAGAGTCCACATCAGAAGTAGCCCCTAGTCCCATATTATGTGACCTACAAGGAGAACCTTGTTGGCCTATCTACTACATTTGTCGCGGGCATCTAGGTCTCCACCACCGTCCTTGGTTGGTGCATCAGTCTCTGCAGAACTCCCTCCTCCACCCAGATTTGTGGCGCCATGGTCTCCTTTTTAAGAGGAACGAACAGAAGAGGAGTACCCATAGGAGTCCTCTGAAAAAACTCCACCTCGCTGAGGATCCGACACAGATGCCGAGAAACACAGCCAAAAACTCCAGGGTGGAACACAGGGAGTCTAATGGAAGAGTTGGAGAATCGAGGATCTGGATGGGTCAGGAACTCCCAGGGAAACCAAATGGAACCAACACCTGTTCATTTTAATAACCAGAATTACCACTCACATCCTTTCTTTTTCTCCTAACTGCCTCCCTAGGTACTTTTGTCAGTAAACCCGTGCGGGCTTGATTGATGATGCCTCAGCCTGGCCAGGTATGTTTTACTCTCTGGATCTTCACATTAAAAACCCATGTTTGTAAGATTTTTCACATAATTAGATTAATATTATATGTCGTACTTAAAAGTACATTTCTTCTCATTGATATTTTTGTTTGGTTGAATTATATTTAGTACCAATACCCCAACACTAAGTAGGAATAGCCACAGGGTGTTTCCAGGACAGTGGAGCTTCTATCAGTTTCACTTCAAGTTCAGTTAAACACTCTGGTAGACTTGTGTAATCTTTATTAATGGATCTAGTTGTGACCATTGAGCCGCATTTAACTTTTGACAGAAAACACCTTTAAGGCATTAGCAATGTTATTCCCTCACAATGTTAGGGTATTTTTAACTTAAAAAGTGTATTTGAATATTATTCATTAAAATGTTTATGTTGGAGGAAGATACCAATATTCCCAACATCGCTTATCAATCAGTTTCAAAAAGATTTTTAATTCATTAATTAAATTAAGCTACTTTCATAATTAGATTTATAATTTTTTTTCTTTGGTTTTTTTCAAGATGTGTTTCTCTGTGTAGTCCTGGCTTTACTAGAACTGCTCTGTAGACGAGGCTGTCCTCGAACTCATAGATGTGACCCGCCTTTCCCTCCCAGGCTTGGGATAAAGGTGTGCACCATTGCGATCTCGTCTCTCTTTTAGGTTTACCATGTTTTACATACTTTCCCTAATGTGTGTATCTGTTATTGGGTTTGTGGCATGTGAAACCCACGGCTACTGTTATTAATAGGATCCATTCAATCATGAGATTGATATTTGCTCTTACCTTTACTGTACTCAGTCAAATCTCAGTTCTCTTGCATTTATGTTAAAAAATAGGCTATTTCCCGAGCATTTCTAACCCATCAAAACTGAACACAGAGCCTTTGCTAATTATTTGATGGAAACACAACTGAACTTCTTCACTAACTTAAAGAGCAGGATTGTTGTTGCTGTGTTTTTGTGTGTGTGTGTGTGAAACACAGGCAATGTTCCAAAAAGGACTTTTACAGGACACATTCGAGGCTACTGTTCTATTGACACAAAGCATAAAAACGCAACCCACTTCGCTCGTCCCTGGGTTATGCCCACAAAAGTGTCAGGGGCAATCACTAATTACCTTTCATATGTGACCCACACCCGAGCTGCACCTGCATTCCAGAAAGGCCCTGTTGCTCCTTGAGAGACTCCAGGAATGCTGTCTACAGAAACTGCCTATTAGGATCCTAATCAGCGAAGACTCACTGGGTCAAACATGCTTGTGCCAAATGCCTGTCAGTCTGAGTTTTGGTCCCTCAGAACATACAGTGGAGGACGAAAATTGAATCATGAAATTGCCCCGGCCTTCACACATGAGTGCATGTCCCTCTGTACTTACGCCATACCTTCCTATAACATACCCAAAGAAGTACTTCATAATAAATGAAAAATTAAAGAATATACTACTCAAACCACGCAATTAACTGCACAAGATGTGTGAGGGCCCCTTCCATGAGGTTACACCATCTTATTATGGAAAACTTAGAAGCAAAGTAGAGATTGGACAAAAGGCCTGTAGGACATTAGCGCTACAGAAGAGAGAACAGTTAAGGTATCGTTTACTTGTAGAAAACAGGAAGACCTGGAATAAAATATAAGGGTACAAAAAACTATTTTTACAGAGAAAGAAGTATCCGTTCATAAATCCTGAAGGGAGTTGCCTAGGGATGATTATTCCTCATTGAGACAAAGCAGCGGGGGGAGGGAGGGAGGGAGAAAGAGCGAGACACAGAGATATAGGCGGGAGGAAAGGAGGGCGGAAGAAAGGAGAGAGACAGAGAGAAACACAGAGACAAGAGACCGAGGGGGGGGAGAGAGCTGGGGAGAGGGAAGAAGGGACGAGAGAGGACAGCGAGAGAAAGAGAGACACAGAGATAGAGAGACAGGGAGACAGAGAGACCGAGCGGGGGGAAAGAGAGAGATGTGAACAAATGATCACTCAATATTATTTTTTGACAGTCATTATTTAGTCAAAAGAAGTTTGAACTTTTTCTTTCTTAACACTTCTGCTATATCTTACTTCTCTGAATTATTCCACTCTTAGCTAAAGAAAAGAAAATTACAACCAATAGAGGGATCACGCAAAAGCATTTTGTTTCCATGCCTCGTAGGGTTTGGGGTATTATTCCTTTGAGTAGCTTCTATTTGCCATGTTTTATTATTATTCACTAAGTTTTTGTACTTTATGGTGTTTCCTCATCAAACCATAGTAATCTGGTTTTCTATAGATTTAATTTGTTTTGCATGGATGTATGGCTAATTCTGTTCTTAATCAATTTGCAGTTTACTAGTGACGGCAAGACATGTTTGTTCTTTAAAGTTACTTAAGTTTTTTGCTAAATTCTTCCATCTTATTACTTAAAAGTCTTTTCCTTTTTTATGGTTGGAAATATTTTATTTAGTAGTTACCCACATCAGCTTACGGTCGTTTAGATCATAATCATTGCACTTGATTCAAGTATCTTTTCTTATTCAAAAATTGTTAAATTTCATATAAATTTAGAATATTTTTGTGGGATCCATAAAGTTCTGCCCACAGATATATAAATTGGGTTCATAACTGAGTAGATAATTATCTATGTGAACCTTCTATTGGCCGTCTATTTATTTAATCCCTATTTGTTCAGGTCCCTAGATAAAGGTCTGTTCTAAAACCATGGGTTTTCACAATTGCATGCTTCTTTTTAAATTACAGATACATGCTGCTACAAAAATAATGATTGCAATTTCTGTGTTACTAATAATCCTAGTTTCATGTCTTTTTTTAATGGAATTCTTGCAAAGTGGTTCTGTTAGCTCACTTACGTCGCCTGCATGACTCACTTGTTCCTTTTAAGGTTTCTTTTGGTGCACAGGTGTGTATTTATTTATTAATTGCAGAGCACATGGCAAGATCTAGGAAAGTAAAAAGTCTCTTGTGAACCTCCGGGTGGAAAAAACTTTCCTGTTTTCATAGATGTTGCTCTAGAAGTGGCTGCCCTTGCTAAGGAATGGGAAGGAATGGCTCTTAGGAACTTTTGTTTGCAAACACCTGCTGAGGGGCGTCCTGACCTTCACAGCTTTGGAGATGAAAGGCGTCCCTTCTTACGGTGTGAGTTAGTTTGAAAAGCCTGATCCAAGTTCCTGGATCTCTTGATGTTATTCATGACTTTGTTAATTTGATTGGCAGGCGGGCCTTTAGGCTAGAATTCCTTCTTTATTTTCTATCAATTTTATGCACTGTTTGGTCGGGCCTAAACACTTTTCACAGTTGTGTTTAAAAACTGTGACAGTAAAGTCTTTTGCTTGTTTTGTTTTATTATTTTGTGTTGTGGTGTGTGTGTGTGTGTGTGTGGTATGTTCTATGTATATGTATCTGTATATGTATATGTATAGGTATTTTTTTAAGATTACAAATTTCTCTTGTAAACCGCCCTGGCTGTCCTGGGAAGTCACTTTGTAGAATGGCTCCCCTGGGATCACACAGTTCTATCCGCCTCTGCCTCCAAAGGGATGGAATAAAAGGCATGTGACCTATACCTGGCTTCGGGTTATTAATTACATAATCAAACTACATGGCAATGTTTACTGTACTCCTGGACAAAACGGAGCAAAAAGGGTGCTTCCCTAGCTATTTCAGCACTATCTGAGGGATTGTATTTATGTATGTTTTATGTTTTCAGTTATTTTTGTTACGCATTGCAATGTGTGTACGAAAGAATTACAATTAAAATATTTTATAAATCCTAAAAGTGATAAAATTGTTTATTGCAAAACAAGAACTTACTGTTGGCTATATTGTTCACCCTCTTCACGAAAAAAAAAATCCATTTAAAAGTACTTCACCAGTTATCATCTCCGCATGTTCCTCCCTTTTCGTGAGTTTTCATTGGTCTTTCCCCAGAACCACATCTCTCACGTCCCCCAGGGCTGTGTTACTTCTAATATCTATTTGTCATTCAGCTGCACAAATGGCACACTTGGAGACATACAGCAGTCACCTTGAAGTCTGCTTGTTTCAGACCTTTCTGTGTGCAATTATTTAAAAAATCTCATGTGAAAAGGCTCTCACATCTAGGTTTATTTTTTTTCAATATTCGCCCCAGATAAATGTTAAAAATAGTTCTGATGCATTTATACATTCTACTGTAATGAGCTGGAAATCTTCTGTTTGCTTTTCTATAATAACCCTGTTACAAGCTTACACTTTATACCTTTGATTTTTCCAAGCCGGAATCCTGTTCCTATTTCCTTCAGGCAACACGCTGGTTATTCAAGGTTGGAGAATGGTAATTATTCATCTGAGCTGTCTTTAGAAGCCTGTTGAGGGCCGCGGTCACAGATGCTGTCCTTGGAAATCCTTGGGGATAAGGATTTGTGGGAGGTGTTGTACCTGGTTACATCCATAGACATAGCCATCCTTGAGGTGTAAGGGGGGGCCTTTTGGCTCTGAGGATGGCATACTTCCTGATTTTTAAGTTGTCCTGGCTTAAATCAGACAACACAATAGTAACTCCCCACACCAAGTTTGTGCTTCAGTCTGTAGGAGAGGCATGTTTTAATTATTAATATCTGATGCATGTTGCAAGTGCTAAGTAGAAGCAGAAAGAGAGGAGGATTTGACATCCGTTATGGGTTTGATCCATTTTCATAGTCAAACAGCTGTTCTCCTCAGTAAAAAAAAACGGGTGGATGTCGATAGGTTACATTTTATTTTTTTTTTCATTTTAAGGCATACTTTTAGTGATCAAATCAGTAGTCTGGGTTTCCAAATGGTAGCACCCAATTCTATTGAAGTAGTGTCTATGTATTATGTTTCTTCAGACTTCATGAATTAAAAGTTATGCTTTTAATCGCATGCTTTCTTTGTATATTTCTAGTGTAGTTGTACTCCTTGGTCAAGGGCAAACACCACTCTCATTGTTACTCTCTTTAGTTGGTCCTGAAACTTAACCTGATAGCTCCTTGGAATAAATGTCAGAAATGACCAAGATTGTGAACTACATACCTTTTCTAAGGGATGTAGTTAGGCATATCTCTGTCAAAAAGGGGCAGGGTGACCACAGTAAGTGAACAGATTGGGAAGATGGGATTTTTAAGAAACAGTGTAAGAAGAGAAAAATTTATGTTCTGAACCAAGCTTTCTTACCATGGACACTTAAAAATTTTATGTTTTTAAGAGCATAATTCTATGATTCCTTCTTCCATTTCCTTTTTCAAAAACCCTTTCAAATATGCCACTTTGCTCTCTTTCAAATTAAATGGGCTACTTTTTCGGTAAAACTGTTGTACTCTGTCTTGTGAGTGTGTCTTGGTCCCTAAATGCACAAATCCAATGTGCTCGTTTGTTACCATGTTTATTTTATAATATGTTTCAGGACTGCCATTTTTGACTAGGCCAACCCGTGCCCTCTTTTGCTGGGTTAGACTATTTCCCGGGTCTTCAGCATTCCGAGTTTTGCTGTATTTATTGTGTAAGGTTGCGGCCTCTCTACCTTTCCTCCATCAACTTTAGCATTGTCTGGTGGGGTCCTTCCTTATTTAGTCAAGAATTAGGCTTTATGGGTTTGCTTCTGCTGTTCTGGAAACACAATCTCAAACAAAACTCCCTGTGCCTCGGGCTACTATATGCAACACCGTCACAAGCAATGAGCCTTAGGGTGCGGCGTTGTTTTGTAGAGGTAGCCCCTGGGCTCCAAACTCTTGGCATTTGTTTTGTTGTGGTTTTCTATAATGGGTGCCTCTGCCTGTTGTTAAAAAGAAGGTGTTTGTTTTTTTTTTTTGTTTGTTTTTTGTTTTTGTTTTTTGTTTTTTTTCATGAGAGGTGAGAACTACCAGTGCTTGGTGGGTAGGGACAAATACTTAGAATTGTGGCTGGGTCAGTGTGAAGTCATAGCCCTGAGGCACTGGCTCAGTTTCCCATACCAGGCATTTTGATTTCCGCTTTGTGAATGGGTCTTGCGTCACATTAAGAAGCTTTTTGGTTATGCCAAGGTATGCATGCCATACCTTAAGTAGAACTCTTAAAGCTTACTTTGTATGTGGTAATTATTGCTGTTAGAGGCCATCATAGATAAACTAGTAGTGGGCTATGGTTGTTTCCTTTCATTTGGACAGCTTGTTGGTGCTTTTTGGCACCATGAAATCTCATCTTCAGGAAAGATTTTCAGTTGCGTTCCAGCTCAGGCCCCCTGTACTGAAGGTACCCTATCCCTGAAGTACCATCTCTCTTCAGCAATAGGGGACTTACCAGTCTTACCTGTCACACTTTGAACAGATTGCCAGTTTAGTCAAGCTCTAGTTTTTTTATATTTGTAGGACTTCTTGTGCTTTATTAATGATTTACTAAGGACACATTTATACGCAAATCTTGGTTGCCTTTTGTTATCCACCTAGAAGGACAGCTGCTCAGTTGAGTCCACCTATCTGATGTGCCCTGGAGACACGGGCTGGCCCTTATTTGTTTCCATCGTTTTTTGCCTCCTAGTTCTCTTTGTACTGTTTTTATTACTATGAATTCACATTATATTTACGGTTATGTATATATTCAGAACGAAATTATCCCATTCTTCAATAAGGAACTGTCATACCCCTCTTTTCCAGATTTTGCCAGGGGATACTTCACCTCCACCCAACCCCATTTGTAAACAAATAAATTGAGACCTCAATGTTGGTGCTCGAGCTCTATGTTTGTTTGATTTTATTTCACCTGCATCTTATTCAAAGGCAATGCTGTGACGTATCTTCAGTCGTCAGGACCCCATGTGGTGATTACCATGCTGCAGCGAATCCAAGAAGTTCAGCTGCTGTCAATGGCTGTAGTAATAGTTTTTTAAACATAAGAGTTATTGTCTTATGCTCAAAGTAAGTATAGAGTAAAAAAAAAAAGTTCACATTTCGGGCACTCCGATCTCTTTGTTGTAATTCAGGGTCCTTCCCATTCTCTCCTGTTGTTTGACCAATTTTTCCTGAGGATGCACAACCCACACACACAACATCACACCACCCCCACACACACCAGTTATCCCAGTATAGGAAGTCCACGGACAGACCCAAAAAATATTATTACCCACCAAAGTACAACTTGGCGAAACCATGAGTTTTTATTTGAAAATACTTTTACAGGAATATAGGTGAGTGGATTATCCTGATTACTTTATAGAAAGAAAAGATGCCAAAGAGAATCTGTAACTGGAGTATGCTCCTATCCGAAGGCACATCCAGGGTAGCGGAATGTCATCAGGGGCGCTCAGTTGGTTCAACCTCTTGCAGGCAGCCGTCTGGTTCGCTTTTTCTAGGCAGCGCGTCTGGTTCTCCAGACTCTTCTTGGCAGCTTGTCTGTCTGAGAGTCTCCTAGCTGCTTTGATTCACACTTTTGTCTCTCAGATTTTAACACTTACTCTGGGCAGGACGTGTGCCTAGGAATCTGCTTAGTTTCGTTTCAGGGACATCCTGAAGCTATTTGGATTGTTTACCTTTTTCTGTTTACGGCCTTATGCTTGCTGGAATGATTTCAGTTAGGAGGAAAACTGTTATATAAACACCCTTAGAAAACAATGCGTCTTCATGGCTGCTTCTACCCCCTAACCAGACAGTCCTCTATACCAACCTGTACATAACCCATTAAGTGCCTGGGGCGTCTCGTCTTCATTATTGCTGTTGACTGTTTATTTGGTTCAGGAATCTATGCTTTCTCGCCAATCCTCATTGTCTGTCTTTTTTCTTTTGTCATAATTTTGAAACACTCACAATGTCTTTTAACTTGATTTATCTGCTAATTAGTAAGAAACCTTGGGTATTAAGATAGACAAACATTGGAATTCTCATTCTATGAATTTGACAGTTGATTAGGAGGGTTTTTTTTTTACTGAGGATTAAAGTAGATCACCTATGTACTGGCCAAGCATACACTAATTAAAGACCTTCAGAAAGGGCTATTTCTGTTCTGTTCCCTCCTACCTTCAGACGAAGACAGGCATGCCAGAAATAAGAATTGCGCACCATCTTTCTTTGCCGAGTGATTGCTTGCTTTTCACATAGGCCATGGATTTCATTCCGTCACAGGCATCTCTCCTGGGTTGTTGTCCCAAAATATTTTAGATTGCACCTGGTACTACTTCAGAGAGAAATCGGAAGAGGTAAAGCATAGATTGGGTTCTCCTTCTTACCTAACGGGGGATGGCAGCCACGTACATTCAAAAAGAAGAAGTGAGAGTTTAATAGAATCCAGAGGAAGAAAATGAAAAGGTTTAGGTAGTTGTCATTTCTATGCAAAAATTTAAACTGTTTTCTTTTTGACATTTCTTACTGCATTTTCACTATTTTTAAAAAACTAACAATATATCTGTGGGTTTTCTATTTCCCCCCCACCAGGTCCACCTCCCTTAACTCAATAACTAACTTTATTCTTCTCTGTCTCCTTTGTTCCATCTCTTTATTGTAGCACTCCAACTAAGAAGGGAAAATACCTATACTGGTTTAGCAAACTAGCAATGGCAGGGTCTCCCTTAAGAGCACATTGACTGCCCTGAACCATGGGTATTTGCAGTCCCAGAGTAAGTTATCTTGCATTGAGTAGGACTTAAGTCAAAACTTGCTCACTGTTAGTTACCCCCAAGCTTATAAAGTGCCTACCACACTATACATCCTTGGCAGCCCTGGCTTCATTGAGTTCTCTTCACCATAGCTAGGACACAGGAAACCACCCGTGTCCTTCTTTTGATGACTGCTGTTAATGAAATATATGTATATATGTAAAACGGCTGTAACGACAAAAATCACTCCATAAATTTGCAGGCCAAATAGAGGGAAGCGGAAATAGGAAATATTATTTACTGAGGTTGGTAAAGCAGACGGGAGACGAAAAGCTAAGTATTCTCTCTTAATTGGGAATCCTACCTCTGAGTCTTTAGAATGCAAATATAACATGGGAGTAACTTCAGCGAAGAAAACCAGGGAAATTACGGAAAGGGATGTAGGCTGTTGGAGCTGTAGAGAGAGTCTATGTAGTACATAATATCTATAATGTATATTTTTCACTCATCTGTTCTCGTTTAAAATATGCAGTTATTCTCTTTACTTATAAAATTTTTGCTTTGTTTCCATCTGATCATATGCGTTACTACTTAAACAAGTCCTTCAACTTTCATTGGCTTTCACATTTTTGACTTCCATTCTTTATTCTATTTTGTGACTGTGGTCTTTACCTGAGAAGTTTGTTTCCCGAGGGGGACACTCGATCTTGGTTTTTACCCCATATATCAGTCTGCATTTTTTATTTTACATAATGGGCAGGGCCCATTTGCATTAAAGGCTTTTTTTAGAGGGATTTTGCTGGTCCCTATCGGGGGGTTTTTTTTGTCTGTTGTTTTTTGGCTTGGTTGAAATATTGTTGGTTCTTTCGCCTTCATATTAGCATGGAGTCTTCTGTGGGTTACCCTCTTAGACCTTGATGGATCCCTGCTTGACTCCCCTTTGTCCTATTGTATTTTTCCTGAAACTTACTCTTTAGTGCTTCCACGATTAAGGACTCTTCTCACTTTTCTGTCATCTTATTCGTATAGTGCCAGCTTGATAGTGTGTCCTCAATTGCCCTAATTTGTGCTTATTTGCACTGCTTCATTCTCATATCATTTTCAGATGTATTAAATGTGATTTAACTTATTAATTACCATAGTACTGCTTTGAATTGTTGCTTATCTTATATCAAATGGTCATAGATGCCTTTTCTATAACTATTCTTCCTTAGGAAAGCATTGCCAAAAAATGCCAAACCTAATAAATTTCTCTGTACTATTTCTCCAGAACCCAAGATCAACTTCCATCAACTGATTTTTACCCATAAGAGAATGATTCCACGATAAGATTAATGAAACATCAATGGTTTACATTACTTTTCGTGGAATGGAACTATGAAAAAGATCGTTGGAGTAGAGTTCCAAGGTTATGTGAAATGAAAAAAAACAAAAAAAAAAAAAAAAAAAAAAAAAAAAAAAAACCAAACAGCAAAACAAAACCATGCAAACCTTTGTCCAGGCCAAATCTGGACTCTCGGAGATCGGCTTGAAGTCCTGATCACTCTGGTTAATTGCATGCCCAATTTGAGCTCTTCTGCATGAAGTGTTTCAGGTATCCTCCACGTGACGTTAAAGTACCAGTAACATGGCCCCGTGGGTTTGGATTGTAGGAACTCATTAGATCAGTAAAACTTACAACTAGCCAAACTATTTGTATAATTTAAAAGCTGTTAAGAGCTCATGCTGGACCTTCTGGAAACCCAAAAAGACACATGGTCCCCTTGGTTTGATTGAAATTGTCCATGCTAATCTCCTAACGCTTGAAGGAGAGAGCAGGAGGCCTCAGATGCTCGGCTCTTGCTTAATTATGGTTCACAATTAGACAGAAGTTTTTTATTTCTCATTTTTTCAAGCCAGACACGGTTGTGTAAACCCAAGAAACAAAGGGGAGTTGCAACAAAAGAAAGAAAGAAAATGTAGTCTAAAGTCCCCATCTTGATCAAAGGTCCAGAGTGAATCCTATGAGTGTCAGAGAACACATCATTTGGATCCTAACATAACCACACTTCAAAGTTAGGGGCATGTCATGGAATGAAACAAGATCATTAAAATCAATTCAAGGTGCAAATTCGTTGGTTTATTTCTCAGTCTGACGCCTCTGGGAGGGATTTAGGGTAATTGTAAAAGGTAATGGTGAGCCAGGAGTTGCGGTCTCAGCATTACCTCTTTCACCCCCACATGTAGTGCAAACTAAATTATTATTTCATATATAGTTACTTAAGCAGAATAATTAGTCATATACTGGTTTCACATTTCTGAATTTGTAGGTTTTTTTTTTTTTTTTTTTTTTTTTCGTTTCCCGCCTTCCTCTATTTCTAATGTACTGTATTCTGTTGTTTATTGCTTTGACCAGTTAATCATGGAGATGTGTGGGCAGTTGTGACATCTATATTAAAAATTTATATTCTTTGCCTTATGAAAATTATATAGAAGATAGAATTTTAATTATTTTATGAAACACAATACTAAAAAATTGTTTGTTTGACAGATACATGATATCATAGATGCTGGACAGATAAAGACTACTTGTGGACCTAAGTGGCGTACAGATAAGTGGGTGTGGTACATAGAACCATTATATACGATTTACGGTTATGATAACGTAACACATTTTGCTTCAAGAGATTATTTTGTTCTTTTCTAAAGCTGGAGGCTCATAAACTTGCTATTCATTGAATTACATCAGTTTTCTTACTATTTTTTTTTTTTTTTTAAGAAAGTCAGATATTGAGAGCTCAGAATTATACCCTTGAATTATATAAATCATGTATAACAATATAAAATTTAGTTCTATACGCATTCTCAAAATGTTCACTCACTCAACAGTATGCCAACTTAAAAGTAGGGTAGAAAGAAAAACATATTTCTCTCTGTGTCTTGAGTCTTATCACTTTAACCAAAAACACCGAAGCTAGTGAGACAATCTTCAATATTTATTTACTTGGTTGTAAGTGCTCTCACCATGTGACATCAATTTTCACTATAGACTCCCCAAACTAATCAGTTTTAAAGTGTGTATGTGATAGTAAAACAAATGGTCCTCTCCATATCCTGTTATAGAGAAAGTGATTTTTTTTTTTGCGAGCATCTTCTCCAAAACAGCCCCAGAGAAATAGTGAAATGCATTAAATATTCTCTGGTCTTTCCTGGGTTGAAGGGTTTTATTTTAAAGTTGGTGCTCATTAGTAAGTAAAATTCAGAAATGGCATTTATTCTTTCTCATCATTACACAAATAGTAAGCGTAGCCTGTTCTCGATAAATGGCAACTTTGCAGGCATATTGAAAATACATAGGATTCCAATATAAAGATATACAGGACAGAAAATAGTTAATCCCAAATGACCTCATTCCCAATGACATTTTACTCCCGAAATATTGAAACTAGGGACAGCTACTGTGTACCTATGCTGTATGTGGCAACTTTAGAACAAGTAACAGGATTGCTAAACAGCCAATTCTCATCTTACCCACAGGGGAGAAGTTCAGTATTAGTTCTATCTATATTATCAAGCAAAATAAGCACAGGCCACAATGGTGACATTTGTAGAGGAAAAAAGCAGAAAGGAAAACAAGAAACCTAGAGATTACACACAGGACCAGTACTATTGTAATTATAAGGAAGAAATCCTTCATTTTCTCTTTTTTATAATTAAGTTATTCATATTACATATTGATTGTTAGCCCTTAACCTGTTTCCTCCAATTGTCCCTCCCTCCCATTTCTCCCGTTCTTACCCTCCCCTAGGGTCTGTGATCTGAGGGAGGACTCCTCCCCCTTATTATGCTCTCCGAATATCAATTCTCTCTGCGTAACTAGCTATCCTTCCTCTAGTGCCACCAGGCTCCCCCTCAGGGATATTTCAGAGCACTTCAGAAAAGGTGCTATGAGTGCTATCCGAATAGACCATTTCGACCGAGGGTCTGAAGGAGAGGTTTAACCACATATTGTGACGGCGCTGTGCTTTTACAGGCATGCAACGATATTCAATAGAAAACGTATAAGAACATGTTTTTCTCAAAGACTATTTTGGCAATGTTTAGGGAATCAAGGGAAGGCACCCCATAGGAAACAGGGAGGACTGGTTTGTGAGGGCACCATGGCAGGTAGGTCTTCTGAGGACTGTGATAGCGCTGTTGATGGGGAGGAGCAAAGACGTCCCAACTCTCAGTGTCACCTGAGTGGCAGTGCTTCACACCACTTGTTACAAACCCCATACGGAAAACACCTTGCCAAAGCGTTCCTTATGTTTCAATAGCCACCAAACCGTAGTGGACACGCCATCTTTTACAGTAATCTGTATGTTCAGTTATCCCTTTTTTTCTTATTGTACCTTCCTGACCCACCATGATGGTATTTGTATCACCTTTTATTCTTATTTTTTTCTTCTTTAGAGTTCTATCATCTTAATATTTATCAAATTGATTTTGAATTTTACACACAGCCAATACTTTCCATTCTTTTTACTTTCTGCCTGTTGCCCACCTTGCTTCAAGTTTCGTATCCAACACTGATGTTTGGTTTTGCTTTGTTTTATGCACCTCTGGCGTTTAAACTGATATTGATGATGGGTGTGGAAACTCTCGCTGGGCACTCCGTGTTCCTCTCGATGGGTACACAATAGAAAACAATGATGTGCCTCCTCCTCAGCAATGCCACTTCCGCTGGGATAGTTCTTTCGGGAAGGACTGGGGTACCATGACCCCTTCTTTCTTAACCCATAGCTCACTAACCACGGCTTGTCTTGTAACAAGGAGTGGTCATGGTCCCGTTTGTGAGATCCCGCTTGCCAGGACTTTCTATCCAGCCCCGAAACAAAACACTTCAGGACCCTTTTTTTTCTATCTCCTGGCTCTTATGTTCTTTTTGTTCTATTTTCTGCCCTGTTTCTTGAGTCTCTAAGGCCGGGGCGGTGGTGGTTATAATGTCCTGTACAAGGGGAGCACTCAAGCACTCCTTACTCTCAGCAGCTGAGCCTCTCTGTATTCACCCACTATTCACTGAAAATAAAAAGTTCCTCTAATTCCGGGTGAGAATATTTCATTTCTGTGATATAAACACCACATAATTTCCAAAGGCAGTTGGGGCCTCATTGTCAGTTTTAGTTACACAACTAGTAAATTGCCTCTTATTGCTTAATGTCTCCTTCGCTGTGGGTTTTTGACCGAGTTCCCTCCCTTGGCGGAAAGCCTTAGATCAATCAGGCGAGTAGTTAGGTTCTCCCGGGCTGTGCATACCACTATGCACATGTGGGACCACATCCTGCCTGGCAAGCAGGACATTGAAGCTTAATAATATTACAGATGGTTAAGCCAACTGATGCCTCTTCTTTCCCAGACGCCTACATTATAACTGCTATGATCGCTAGTCACTGGGGAGAGATCTTTCTTTCTTCTTCTTTCTTTTTTCTTTTTCTTTCTAAAAAAAACATACTATTTGTGTTTAATTAATTTATTTAGATACATCAATGTTATCCCCTCACTTGTTTCTTTCCCATCCTCCCTCACCTCCTCTTGCACCCTCTTCCCCTGACCTAGTTCTGTGACAGAAGAGGACTTCCTCTCCTCACCATATGTCACAGGCCTATCAAGTAGAGAGGGATCTTTTCAACTTCCGTTCCGCTGTTTTCTCATTCTTGGTAACTAATGTGCGTGCTCTGATCAAGACTAGATCTTATCATCAAGGTGTGATGGAGCAACGGCGAGAGGCAGGATAGCGTGGGGGGGGGGGTGGGGGGGGAGCATGGATATAGCTTTTTTTCTTGTTTTGGGAGTCTCTCTAGGGCTTACCTGAACAACCTATAAGGCCAAATCATTACTGTGTCTGAAAACCTAAGGATTCATTAAATAAGCACTTACATTTTTATACCTTTAAACATAATAATTATCATGTAATTGCAACACTTCGTAGTTTCTTGGCGTGGCGCAGCGCCGTCACTATGCGCCGTCGGGAGTGCTCAGCATGGGGAGCGGTGTCACTGTTGGATTGGGTGACCTTGTGAGAGAAATCGTTGAGAGGCGAGAAAAGGAAAGAGTGGGTCAAGGGCACGTGTTTCGGTGCAGAGGGACCGGAGGGTTGGAGTGCGAGCGTACCAACCATAGAGAAAAACTAGGCTATCCACGGGAGCCGATGCCCCGTGGCTGGAGGGGTAGAGGGACAGGCCGGCAAATGGTTGGCCCAAAACAGAACAGGCGGCCCAAAACACGATTAAAGTATAAGATCGAGATCAGAAGGGGAGGAATGTGAAAACTTAAAAAGTTAGCAGATATAAGAAAATAGATAGGTACATAGCATAGATATACTTATACTATGTACACACACAACATTCACCCCCACTACCACTACACACACACACACCACACACACACACACACACCACACACATACAGCCTATTTCCCCACAGGTTGGAGTTGAAAATATAGTCCTTTAACCTTAAAAAAAATTGTTTTTCTTTTATTAAAAATTATTTTATTACATTTCTTTTTCAACAATACATTTATATTATTACACATTGAATAAACATAAACTACACTTATTTCCATGTCTCAGATGATAAGAAGACTGCTTTGCTTCCCAAGCTCACTTTTTCCCTCGTCACTTATGCCTAATTGCATTTCATACATGAAATGTCATGAATCATGTCACGTGTTAACAGAAGAAAGTAAGACGTTGTCTCTGATGCAGTAGTTCAAGCTTTTGATGGCAGTAAATGTAAGTTGTATATTTGACAAGTATGCACTGAAATAATGAGGTAAGTCCCAATACTCCCTAAAGAGGACACCTTGCGTAGGCTTAATAGACACAGACCTAAAATCACAAGTTAATAACTGCATTATCAGTTATTAACAGAATCATGCTGTACATCAAGTAATGTATCACAGGCACATATTTAGTAAATTGTGCATAGCAGGCTCTGTACAGCAATGTTGGTTAAACAGTAGTAAACTAAGATACCACATTCCTTAGTTCCTTGCAGTTTACATAGAAAATGTGGGCAGCATGCAGCACAGAAGCAATTGAAACATGGTTTGGAAAAATGTTCTTATGTAGTATGATAAAATAACCTAAGGAAGACAGTTTAGAATAAAGAAAGGCATCGAGTGGGCAGTGAAGAATTCCTGGGAGAAATTTATCAAAAGTTAGTCCTGGAGGATAAAGTGAATTTAAGTGGACAACAGACAATAATATAAGAAAACTGCATAAGCAAAGAGTGAGAAGAGATGTGTCAGGCATATTTTAAAAAATCAGTTTAACTTGGGGCAGGGCAGTTGAACAAGCGGGAAACAGATGACGTTGAAGAAGTGTATGTTTGAGCCATATGATGGAGTTTTAATATTTGGAGCATTCCAATGGTTCATATGAGAAACTGATTAAAAGTTGTCTGGTTTCTTGGTAGAGATTATAATTGAAAGAGATGGTTCAGGGACAATGGTGCTTGGTTTCTTCCAAGCAACATTCATGACCGTGATAATCAAAGAAGTGAGGTGGAGTGAGAGGATCTTGGGGAAATGTTTCTACCACAAACCATCATTTGAATAGCGGGAAGAAGACCTCGCGATGACTTTGAGGTTGCAGAGGCTGCCAGATGGAGCTGGTGTAGCAGGACGAAGGGCTCAGTTTTCAATGTGATCCTCACTGTGGTTGCAGCCAAATCCAAGACCCACCGCGTGGCAGAGAGCCAGCAGTCCCTGATGCCATTAATGATACTCTGCTGTGCTTGCAGACAGGGTGCTAGCAGAGTTGTCCTCTGAGAGGCTCCCCCAGCATCAGTTCGAAGCAGGTGCTGAGATTCACAGACAAACTTGTCTTTCTTTTAACTGTTTTGCAAACTATGCCTGAAGTCATTTAAAAGATTATAAGAGATAACACCTGTAGAATTCTCAGAGTATATTAGAATTCTTCATTATTCTAAAAAAACAAAACAAAACAAAAAACCAAAAAAACAAAAAAAAACCAACTACAGGCAGTGTGCTTTTATTATCTTCATCTTATAGACGTGAAAACAGCTAAAACCAGCTTAAATATGGTGGCCTATCCAAAATTCATCACATACTATTGAGTGTTGGACCTTGGATTTGATTCCAGACTGTTGGATTCCCATTTTTTTTAAACCTATATGCTATGATACCTTTCTTCATCAGCAGATCTTTCAAATTATATGCTTATTGATACATGTTTAGTTTTGTATCTATCTATATGTTGTACCATGGTCCTTTACATAGGCTAATGGTTGTCTTTCCTTGCTGTTTGCAATAACTCTATTTCTGAAATCCTAGTGTATAATACCCACGATTCTTTTCACATTGACACCAAAACATTTATTTGTTATACAGTAATGTCAAATCTATTGCTGACTGACTTTTACATACATGAAGCTAAACTAAAATTTCTATTTAAGATTCCTATGCCTGAGCATCACCATATTCCTTGCCTTGAAAGTTTTGAAAGAAACTTAAAATTGTACTAATTGCATATTTGAACGTTGTCTTGCGAAATAGCAGTTCTACTGTGACTTCTCCAGGGTCACTTGTAGAAATAAGTCCTTAGCCCACACAAACCGCAACTAGGTTTCTGCAATTGCTCTTAGTAAGTCTCCTCTGGCAACACCTCCTCAGCACCCACAGAGCTGCTTGATGCATGCTAAGTACCTTACATATTTTATGAAATGAATGAGTCAACTATTAACCGTTACATCAATGTTCTCTATTCTTTGGATTTCTTTGTAATTTTGCTAGACAATGACATTCAGACCTAGGGGAGAGGAATAGGGTGAAAAGAGGGAGGAAGGGAGGAATGGGAGGATACAAGTGAGGGGATAACAAAAGAGATGTAATATGAATAAACTAATTAAAAATTGCATCCAAAAAAAAAAACAAACAAAAAAACAACAAACAGACAAATAAATCTGAGCCAAAGGGGGGGGGAAAGATTGTGCTGTGCACGAGAAAGAATAAAATACAAAGGAACATTTGCAGTCCACACGTGGAGACTGTCATATGCAGACAAATGTACCTGTGAGAAACTTGTGTTAAGAGGCCCACGAAGAATGCTGTCATCACTGATGCACCAAGGCTGGGGTTACCAATTAACCCTGACAACTGACATTTCAATCTACATGAAATGTAACTTTATTATGACCTGGAGGGGAACCAAGAACTCCATCTGATGATCAATAGAGCAGGATCAACTTACAGCATAAATAGTAGGCATTTTTAATGTCCTATTAGGTGAAAAATTAATTTATCAGACCACATATCATTCTTTGTTTCTCTTTTCAGTGTTCTAGAAGCATGATCCACAAGCCGAATCAAATCTGAGTGATTTTAAGTTAACATGCTAAGTTATATCTTCCAAAATGATAGTTTCTTTTTGTTTCCTTTTTTGCCTTTGAGAATTTCCTACATGAGTGCATAGCACTTCTACTATTTCCCTCAATCTCCTCCCAACTCCCTCTTGGATTCATAGACTTATTCTTGTAAAAAATAAACCTTGATCTTGATCATCATCATCATCATCATCATCATCATCATCATCATCATCATAGCAATAATAATAATAGTAATAATAATGATCCTTTAGCTTGATATCCTTAAGAGTCCATTTAGTGTTGTTCATATATACGTAAATTTAATGCTGACCATGGGGATGATCAGACAGTTTACCAGTGGGGCTTCTCCCTGGATAAAATTGATTCTCCTCTATCAGTAGCCACTAACTGCCTATATTTCTAAAATGGTGTAGTTAATTATGCATCTTTCCCAAATTTATTCATTTAAATGCTGAAAGAAATAATTAGAAGGTGCCCTGCCACCTCCCTTTGAAAGACATATTTCCTAAGTTTATATAGAACAAACCTCCTGAAGCTCAGTTAAAGCTGAATGGAAATTCATATAGATCATGAGGAGTTGTATGTATGCTTTGGGTTTAGTAAAGTTACTTATAACACCTGATGATAAGTTGAATGTGAGGCTGCTAAGTTGGGCATCACCTCTCAGGGCATATGATTACCTGGGAACTCTCGTTTCCTCTGCTGTAAACGGACAACAAAAGCTGAGTTCTACAATTTGTATTTAAAACCTGTCACAGGTTCTATAATTTGTATTTAAAATGTGCTCCTCTGATGTTAATGATCCTCAAAGTGCCCTGTTCCACATAAAATATTGAAAAGTCAACAACTTTTTTCAGTTCAAGAACTTTGATATACATATTAGAAATAGTGTCGTCTTCTTCCATACATGTTAGGAAAATGGTATTTTGAATGGAAGGATTTCTTCAGTTTTTAATATAAATCAGTCTTCTGTTCATTTTTCTTTTTGAAATCTGAAAAGCAAAACCCTGATGCTAATTATCTTGATAGCTGTCCCCTGGATAATGAGACGCAGCACACTTCTTAGATGAGAGTAAGGTGTGACTCAAACTGTGTAGGTTTAACCACTAACGGAGCATAATGAGAGATGGGAAGTCCTACGCCTGAAGTTGTGAAACACACTTAGGAGTGCTTCTCCTATTGATAGTAATGTGAGCCTCAATAGTCACTCTTTCCTCTGCATAGAACAACCATAGAGAGACTGGAGAGTAGACAGCTCCCCTCATCATCAGCACATATCATCTAAAGAAGCTTTATGTTTCCATAAATAATGTCTCTTTGAACAATTGAAAGGGGTGATGAGAATGTTCTACATATTTCATGACAGAGGTCATTTTCTCAAAACGAGCTGTGCCTGGCCCGCTCAGTTAGAGTATATTCTTGACCTTGGGGATCCATAAGATGTGATTATAGCTGTGAAAATCCTTGTTAAGAAATTAATACTGTTGGGTGACTTAGGAAATATGCTATAGTTAAATCTCTTGAGAATTTTTTAAATGAGATTCTAAATCTTTTTGCATGTCTTCCTCTTTGCCTTAATGCAATTCCACACATGGAAATGGTTAATTGAATCGAGAAATAAATGTGTTTACTGGTAATTGCTTAACCTTTGAATGGTAATTACAATTTATATTCTTATAGGATTATTTAACCATTCATAAGTATGGCAATGCAGCCAGAAATGATCTCTGGAATACATTATCAGAGGTAAGGCAGAGGAAGCTGAAATGTCAAAGTATAGTCTTGAGCAACTGAATTTCATTATAAAACATTTGCTTTTATTGAAATTGACAGTTTGTATTTACTGTGTCTAATTCCTCTTCCTTCTTTTATTTTAGTGTTTTATATACTATAAAAAGATAAGATTTAAAATTATTTCACATATGTTGGTTAAAATACCTTGTCTGCATTCAAAAGGGGGCATTGTTTTTACTTAATTGATAATTTATAAATGTCTATGATCTATTTTGATTATCAAATATACCTCCATCCTCTCCCCTCAAATGCTTCCCTGTTCCTCACATCATGACCTCATTCCAATTTCATGTGTTCTTTTAAAAAATCTTCCTGAGTCCAGTTACTGCTGCCAGTATGTGATGTGGTGTAGGGCCATCTATCTGATGTTGATGAGCATGACTACCCCCTCAGAGATATGTACTCCTCCTCCCACTACTCATCAATGGCCCATAGCTCCTAAGCTAAGGGTGGAACATTGTCTATTGGGATCTGCACAGGCTTTGTACTTGAAGCAAGACAATACTTTTGAGTGATTCATCTTAAAACCAGAAATATGAAGATTTAAGATTTTTTTTTACTACATCATAACCTATCAGGGTTGCAAAATGTTACTAGAAGTACTTGTAACAATAACTTACATTTTATACTCTGCTTTGTAAAAACCTTGATGTTAATATAACAAACATATAGGGGACATAACATAAGAAGCTCAAGGAAAAAAATTAGTTTGACTAGTAGGTAATGTTAGCTTCACTGATTTAATTTTTTCATACTAAAGTAAATTTAATGATAAAAGTGAGGACAGATTGACGTTAACTATGCTGACAAGAAGTGTAAACAGATTCATTTATACAATTTTTTGTTGGAAAGGCTTTAAAAAGGAACGGAAAATATGTGAACATCCAAGAAGTAATGGATCAATGGACACTCCAGATGGGTTACCCTGTTATCACCATCCTCGGGAACACGACGGCCGACAATAGAATACTGATCACCCAACAACACTTCATTTATGACATCGGTGCTAAAACCAAGGCACTTCAACTTCAGAACAGCAGGTACCACACACGCTGTGGTTTCTGTACCTCATTTTGAATGTTAATCGGTTTTAAATTGTTGAGAAATTCTTTACTTTTAAGAGTTTTGAGAAACATTTAATTCATTGTTGAAAATTCTCTGAAAATGTAAGTGAAATATTGTTTTAATCTGTGTACTTTGCGTTTGATTGTGATTCCTCTCTTGTTGCTATTTTCCTCAAGCTTTCTAATTAATTAATTAATTAATAATTTGATGTATATGGTGTTTTGCCTGTGGTTTTTTTTTTTTTTTTTTTTTTTTGCCTATATGTTTTCTGTTTACCATATGAGTGCCTCTTGTCCAGTGAGGCCAGAAGATCATTGGATCCCCTCGAACTGGAGTTACAGACAGTTTTTTGGATGCCATGTGGGTGCTGGAATTCATAGCTGGACCCCTGGAAGAGCAGCTAGTGCTCTGACCCTCTGAGCCTTTGTTGAATCTCTCCTTCAGAATTTTAACTTTCTGCATAATGACATTTATTTCAGAAGGCAGAACTTTGAGTTAACTGGTGGCTTTCAAAAGATAAGATTTGTGCCTTCCCTTTTCTATGAATAGTTCTTGAATTAAACTCGATAGTTAGAATGTGTTGCCACGAATTAAGCAGAATTGAACAAATTGTGCTTTATAAGACAAATGAGAACTGAAACTAACAACCCAGAGAAACTCATTAAACCAAAGCTCTGCACTTAATAATGTATGAGTTAAGGAAACATAATGTAGACCCTAAAATAATCCAACTTCAGTGCGGCCACGTAGGATCAACATATGTTCTTTTCCTCTCAATTACACTGTTTAAGCTCACTGGTAGTAGATATACCACGTAGAGAATTGTTTCTTGTTTGGTTGGATTTTCCCCCGAAATTGGATCTCACTCTGTAGCCTTGCTGGCCTCGGGCTCACTGTGCATCATAGGCTGGCCTAGAACTCATAGAGCTCTTCTTGTCCCAGCCATCACATCTGCCTGGAATCATGATTTATTAGTTTGCCTTTCTTTTGAAACTCTTACTGACTTTATTTCATGTTTTCTCTTTTATTTCTTATTTTAAAGGTTGAGCTGAAGAGAATTAAAAAATTATTTTCAACGAGTTTCATTTTTTTTAAAATAAAAAGCTCTAATAAGAGTGGGCTGTGGGGGGGGATACAGAGAGAGTGAGGGGTTGGGGGAGGAATTAAGAAAATTAGAGTTTTTAGTTGGGTTAGTCATGCTCTCTTTTGTTACTTTGGAACATGAGCTGTCTGGCTCTATCAACAATGAGTATCCATTGGACGGGGAACACACATTTTCCTGTGTCACCTAAGAGGCCTTGATACCATTTGGAAGTCAGCTTGGTCCAAGCTCGATGTACAGAGCCACAGTTGAGAAACTCACTGTGCTTTGTGATGGCTATATGTGCAATTCAATTTAGGATAGCAGGGTCAATTATTTTTTATTCTCTGTATGTATATTATATGTGTACATGTGCATGCTCGTGTATGTGAAACTGCACGTGTGGAGGTTCATCGGCGACCTCGGGTGGCATCTTTCATCTTGTTTGGGGCAGGGTCTCTTGTTCATCATCACGTATGCTGGGCTATATGGTCTGGATTCTCAAGTCTTAGCTTTGCCTCCCATGTCTCCATAAAAGCACTTAGATTATAACCAATGTGCACTACCACTTTATGTGGGTCCTGGGGATTTGAACTCAGGTCGTCTTGTTCAGTAAACCTGTTACCTACTGAGCTTCCTCTCCAGCAAATTTCAAGGCTGACGTTCTTTGCTCCACATATACATCAATGCTAGAATCCAACTCATCTGACTCTCTGGATTCTTGCAACACTCACCCCTGGATATACAGTCTTGTTATGGTCAGGGAGGGTGTCAGTATTTTTTCCACCCATTCTGGTCCCTGCAGCACCAATCCTCCCTGTTACTCCCTCCCTGCCTGGGTCTAGGATCAGCATTATGAGGCGTCAACCTTGGCCTTGCTAGGAAGTACTTTGCTGTGGCAAAGTTAAAGAGATATCAGTCTAGGCCTCTGGGAACCGCTGTCTTGACATAGTACCATCATAAGCATGACAGGATAAGTTTTGATCAAAAATACTTTGTCGACCTACAATGTACATCATTATAGTGGCTGTGAGACTGGACTTTTAAAATTAAAGTTATTGTCCGGGCTGTGTAAACTTAAATGACACCAGAGAGCTTTGTGTCTGCTAGAATCACAGAAACACACGGAGCATATAAACCCTGAACACTCACCACCTAACATATAAAGGGGATGCAATATTGATTCGGAGCATTGCATTAGTCCCAGGAATGATTTTCTCTTCAAGCAATAATAAAATTTATGTTTTTAAATGCAGTGTCCCATTTTATATTTTTGATTTTATATTACTTTATATTATTGATCATTTAATTCTCTGTGACATTCTGGTCAAAGATTCAATACCAATTCTCTTTGTTCTTTGAATAGAACCTTCCTAACTCTATCACACAGTGTATTCTAGTGTGCTGATGTAATAGAACTTGCTTATTGATGCCAAAATTTCTAGCAAGTGTGAATATTTTCTAAGCCGTGTTAATTATTTGTTTTCATTTTTTCCTGGAGAATATAACTATAACAAACTCAGAACATTTTAATGGATTTAGTAATTATATTTTTTATACATACATTTTTCATCCTTGTATCATAGCATAGATCCTTATATAACTAAAATTTTCATAATGTTGGCTGTTATGTGATGCAGAGTTACATTTGTGCTACCATCTTGTTACTTAGACAGTTGGGTATCTTTGTGGCATTTAAAACACATTGAATCACTACTTTGCAATCTTGCATAATGTCTCCTTATATGTTGAGTTGCTCCTCAGAGCTCTCATCTATACAGAATCATTAGCACCAACCAAGCCAGGCCTTTCTTTCCCTCCATGTTGACGGCAGCACTTTATACTGACCTTTCCTTAACATTGATACTATTTTTGTAAAGAATTCTCTCCTTCCAATTCAAACATGCACACATTTTCTACCTTTCTCTAATAATTAGAATTAAACGTTGATTTACTGTAAATTCAAACATGATGAGGACAGGAAGTTGCAGAAGCCCGGACATGCTCATTACATAGTCTGTCACCCCAGGCATTGTCTCCTAAAACTTTTCAATAAGTGTTCGCTCCCACAGATACTGAGTGTGCACAAAATTCTTCATTATATTTCATGTATTTCTATTTTATAATGTTGCCTACCACTTGTACCAGAGACACAATGTGAAGTTAAAATAGTTTGTCTATAATTCAGCAAGGAAACAAAGTTCAGTTGATAAAGTTATTGTAAAATCATCTCGTATGTCTGGCTACTCATTTGAGATTAAATTGATATTACTTCTAAGAATCTAAACCTCAATTTTATCCCACGAAGAAGTAAATGAAACAAAATTCTTCTTTTTAATAGCTGAGATCATGGCTGACCCTTCCTCTTGGTGGCTTCTTTGACACATAACTTAGAAATTTTATTTTAGAAAGCATAGCATGATGTGTGTCCCAAATTTTATTTATATAGCTCAGAATTTTAGTAAAAACTGATTTCTTGTTCTTACTTTATTCTTTGCTGAGTAAGTCTGGATGTGTCGTAGTAATCTCTCTGTAAAATATGTGGATTGTGCCCATCAGACCTGTTAGGCAATAAATAAGACTATGTTAGCATGGAAATGTAGGAAACTACTGAATTGTGTATTAGTCTAATCCAGCAAAAAGAGTAAAAGAGCTATTTTTAGACTTTAATCAAAACAGCACAGCTCAGACTTATAGATTTTAGTTGCATTTATTTCTAAAATGCAAATCTGCTTTTGCAGAGTAAGTTGTTTTGTGGAAGTTCTTTAACACTGAATTTAAAACTATTAGACTCAAGGCTCATCAGTGGTATTGGGAAGATAAGTTTGTCTTCTGCATATATCCATTGGCCTTGATATATTTGTTAATCTATTGATTGATTAATTGATGGATTTATTATATTGTTCCCCAAAAGAATAATGAAAACTACACAGAGGGTACATAGGCTCTGCTTGCTTGCTTTGTCTTTCCATAGCTGATATCACTGTTTTTATTTTTAAAGCTTTTTTTGTTTTTTCCAGTTACCTGTGGCAGATTCCATTAACATTGTGGTAGGAAATAGAAGCCATGTGTCTTCAGAAGCAATTATTTGGGTGTCTAACAAATCAGGTAAAATATAAACTCTCTCCCAGGGAACTGTTTGTGTTCAGATAATTGTTTAGGATCTTAACCTCTGTTTTCAGCTGCTACAAAATGTGAATAAAGACAAATTATAAAGAGAAAATGCAGTACAACAATAATGACTTTGGCAAAATAAGGCATAATATAGTTTCTAAATAGCTTAATTTTAGTCCTACATGTAAATATTAAGTTTATTTGTTTTTTACAAAATAAAGAGAAAGCTATTAATAGTTATAGTATTAATCATTTTAGAATGAATGCATTTATAACCTAAGGCATAATTGAAGTATAATTACATGTGGTTGTACAATAGGAAGGATGCTGAAGCAGAGACCTCATTTGTAAGCTCACTCTCTTCTTATCTTTTCTTTACCGGGTTGTCCCTATAAAGGATGAGAAAACAAGATATCTTTTGGTATTAGGTAACTGTGGGGCCTGTTGTGGGGAATTAGGAAAGTCATCAAACACCCTCCTAGGTAGAGTCAGGCCTCAAGGGGCTAAAAGAGATAAGGTTCCATTCTCCTTCTAAATATCTCCAAATAAGATAATTACTGCACTTCACTGTCAGAAAGAGGCCATTTCTTGAATCAAATCTATGTCCTTCATGTGAGAGTATGCAACAGGTTCTATTTCTGTATTCCACTGACTTGAAGAGAAAGATAAGTATCTTTTATGTAACATTTCATTTAGATTAGATGGTCAAGTGTGCTCATATTTTGACTTTATTCCAATTTCTTATAGGCGTAATTGATATTGTTTTGTTATTTTGTAGGAAGCATTTTAAGTTACAAATATTTTAATTTTGAGTAAGATCAAGTAAAATAAATAAGCATTGAGTTTCTTATAGGTATTTCTTTTGTAAAGGATATATACTATATATTATCTATCTATCATGACACATTGAAAGGCTTTGACATATTTTGGGTTTTTTTCCTTTTTAATAAAACACTTATATTTTATTCATTCTATCCCTTAGAACTGACATTTATACCATGGTTCTGAGTCAATATTGCTGTATCTATACGTCTTTTCACTCACGAGCTGTTTCCTTATTAGCATACTTTGTAATGGAAGGGTGATCATGAATACTGAGTTGCCACTGCGACTAACATTATCTGACAGAGTGATCCTTAGATACAAAACAAAGTGTCTTTGGAAGGTGGTATGGAAATGGGTAAATAAGAAAAACTTAGAACTACTCATAGTTAAGACACTTTAAACTATGGTCAGGTGTAGTGATTGTCTGATTTTTATTGTACACATTACACAGCAGCTCTAGTCATCCTATTCTCTTAATGACACGAATATGGAAAATAATCACTATACACAGACGTACAATTTTTTGAAATTAAAAATTCTAGGAGGGCACTATATGCATAAGCTGCGGTATGGATGGGGCATTTCGTCACCCCCAAGACTTTCCACTTCTACCTAATAGGACAATGTGTCATTTCCCCTAACCCATAGCTAGTTCTGCTTGATGTATGCATGGCCACGGTGAGACGCTGAGGCTTAAGAAGGTGTGTGATGTCAGTGCGTCTTGACAGTCTTGTAAATGCAGAAACATGTAAGAAAGAAGAGCACTAAGAAAGATCACCTTCTTGTGCAACCTGTTCAGTCCCATTCTGAGTCTGTCCCATTTGGTTGTTAAGTCTTTCATGCTGATGACTAGCAGTAAAGTAAAAGAGAGTTCAGGGGGGGGGGGGTGGAGACAGACTTTTGTGTTCTTTTTTTACATGTTGTTTTGTCTCATTTGGTTCAAACTGTAATCAAGCAGTAACAAACAGAATTATTTTAAAAACTTAAAATGCTTAACTCCTATAACCATAAGCTAAAATAAATTACACATTTAAATACCTTAGCCAGTTAGTGTTTTGAATTTCATTATTAGTAATGTGATTTCATTTTATAATACTAAGGTAAGTCACTAGTATGCAGTATGTGTGAATTTGACCTAATTTTTCACATGTCATTGACAATTCATTTTAAAGACACATTGGATATATAATTAATTCACAAATAAAGTACAAATCATTATAGTCTAAAAGTTGTGCGTATACTATTTTTATATTTTAAAAAGCAGGTTAAAGTGTTTTCTATTACTATGAAAACACAAATAGTTCAAGCATTTATGAATATAATAACTTGTCTGCTAACTGGCTATTTCTGAATGGTGAAAGGAGAAAAGCAAATTTACCACCAAACATGAAGGAAGCAAAGATACAACTGAAGATAATTGAACCCAAATATTAAAATGCATGATGTATAGCTTTCCACCAAAGTGATTCAGTTATGATCCATAAACCTGAAAAATCAGCATTATCATTTATCCACATCTGACAAATGTGGACATCAAGTCTTGATGAATGAATGCTAGATAGTATGCCAATTGTCCAGCCAAGTTTTTTTTTCTTCAATGCCTGGACACACACACTCATAGTTATAATAGGCTGGTATGCAGCTTCTCTAAGTTACTCAACACACTGTTTTGGAAACTTGCATTTTGGTGTTTATGGGCTTCACCAGATACTATTTCATTGAATTTTCACAACAATCCATTGAAAAATATCAATCTCTTCTACTATTTCTGGGTTTGTTTTCCTGTGTAAATTGTGTATGCTATCTTAGCTGACTCCCATACCCATTTTACTTTTAACTGTCATATTCTGCAAGTAACATATTGGGTAGAAATGTATAACTATCATTATTTTGCACAGTCATTCCCACAGTTACTGTAGAATAAACTATGTTATAAAATACCAACTCTATGCCTTGATATAGTCTGATTCTGTGCCACTTTGGATATAAATCTAATTTTCAATTATTATGAACATTTGAAATACAACTTTCTGGTTAACACACTCATTATGATCATTTCTAGCTCAATCCATTTGTCCACAAATTTCGGGAATTCCTTGTTTTTAATAGCTGAGTAGTATTCCATAGTGTATACGTACCACAGTTTCTTTATCCATTCTTCTACTGAGGAACACTTAGGCTGTTTCCATGATCTGGCTATTATGAACAAGGCTGCTATGAACATGGTTGAGCAAATTTTCTTGTTGTGTGCTGGAGCATCTTCTGGGTATATTCCAAGGAGTGGAATAGCTGGGTCTTGAGGAAGCCCTATTCCCAGTTTTCTAAGATAGCACCAGACAGATTTCCAAAGTGGCTGTAGTTTGCATTCCCACCAGCAATGAAGGAGTGTTACTCTCTCTCCACATCCTTGCCAGCAAGTGGTGTCACTTGAATTTTTGATCTTAGCCATTCTGAATGGTACATAGTCACTTATATCTGCATACTAGCCCAAGGGGCATGTCCCATGAAAGCCTTTACTTACCAGGAACTGGGACAGAGGGGAGGACATCCTATTGGGACTCTAGATGAGAGAAGCATGGGAGAATAGCAAAGTAGAAGGATCCAGAGGGTCCTAGAAACCTACAAGTAGAACATTATGATAGGCAGATTGGGTCCAGGGGTTCCGCTCAAACTAAGGCACCAGCCAAGGACAATACAGGCAGTAAACTTTAAACCCCTACCCAGATCTAGCCAATGGTCAGAACATTCTCCACAGTTGAGTGGAGAGTGGGGTATGACTTTCACACGTACTCTGGTGGCTCATATTTGGCCATGTCCCCTGGATGGGGAGACCTGGTGGCACTCAGAGGAAGGATAGCAGGTTACCAAGAGACTTGATACCCTATAAGCATATACAGGGGGAGGAAATCCCTCTCAGGAACAATCATAGGGGAGAGGAATAGGGAAAATGGGGAGGGAAGAATGGGGGGATACAAGGGATAGGATAACCATTGAGTTGTAACCAGAATAAATTAATAAAAAATAAAAAAAAAAAACCAAGAAATACAACTTCCATACTTTTTGCTACAGAACTCATCAAACACAATACCTCATCAGGCCATCAGAAAAGAGCTTTTAAAGTTCATTGCTGCTATTAGTTAATTTGCAGAACATTTTGGGAACGTAATTAACTAGTACTGCAAAGACCTTTTAAAATCTATTACAAAATCTTTCTGGGAATTGTTTCCAAAAGACCTCATATATGAGAAAACCATATGAATATTCATGAATAATAATAACTTCATGTTTTAGATATGTTTAATAATATAATACAAGTTATGCCTCTCTTTCTTAGGCAATGTAAAAGATATACAGATTATTTTCATGTTTTAATATGCACACTCACTTGACTATAGTCTACCTATACTATTTTAATAGAATAAATAAAAATCAGAACAAATTAAATTATATGGGATTTAAAATATCACTATCCAATTTGTAAATAAGAAAAAACTTTGGGAAATGAATTTAACATTGTAAAAATACACTAGCATTTGGTGTTTGTAAAATGTATGCCATTTGTTCATATGCTAAACTTGATGCCACAGCTTAACTTGAATACAACACTAATAAAAATGACCTCATATATGGGTATAAAAGATGTCTCAGAGGTTGGAAGCATGCTGCTCCTCACAGAACAGTCAACTTTGGGTATTTCTTAACATGCTGTCACTTCACCTCCATGGGGTCCAGTGTCTTCTGACATCTGCATGCACTTGCAATAATGTTCACATACCTCTACACACACACACACACACACACACACACACACCACACACACACACACAGAGTTAAAAAGAAACAAGATTTAAAAATAAAATTATCAAACTTATTTAGTTAAATTTTAGGGTCATTTATTAGAATGCTTATATATGTGTAATATATATGTAAAAATCCACCAAGATGGCAAGAGGATATTTCAGTTCTTATCATCTACGAACCAAACACAAGGGTCCAAAAGTTCATAAAAGAAATATAATTAGAGCTTAAATCACATACCGACCTTCACATAGTGATACTGGGTGGCTTCAGTAGCCAAATCTTGCCAATAGACTGGTCATTAGAACAAAAACTAAACAGAGAAATACTGAAGCCAACTGACATTAAAAAAAAAAACTAAAAAACAAATGGACCTAACAGATATTTACAGAGCATTTTACCCCCAAACAAAAGAATATACTTTATTTCCAGTGGCCTTTTGCAACTTTCTCTGAAATTGACCATATACATGTACAAAAACAAGTCTTAGCACATACAGGAAAACTGAAATAACATCCTGAAAGTTATCAGATCAGCACTGATCAAAGCTGGATATCAACAACAACAGAAACCACAGAAAGCTTACAAGCTCATTGTGACTGAGCAACTATCTCTATCTTCTGAATGAAAAGAGGGTCAAGGCAGAAATTAGGAAAGAAATTTTTAAATTTCCTAGGATGGAATGTTCTAGGCAACAGAAACAGATTTGTGGGACACAGTGAATGCAGTTCTAAGAGACAAGTTCATTAACACAAAGTGCCTACATTAAAAACTGTACAAATCTCATACAAGTAACGTAACAGCTTACCTGAAAGATACAGAAAAACAAAACAAAACAAAAAAAAAAAAAAAACCCCAAAAAAAACAAAAAAACAAAGATATCACCTTAATGGGTAGATGGCAATAAATAGTGAAACTCAGGACAGAAATAAAATAAAAATGAAAATAAAAAGAATTAATGAAACAAAAGAGCTCTTTGGAAAAGTCACTAAGATTGACAAACCCTTTTCCAAATGAACTAAAAGGCGGAGAGAAAATATCTATATTAACAAAGTTAGAGATTAATCGTATACATGTGTAATAATAAATGTATATGTAAAAAATAAATAATTAAAAAATGTCAAGGACAGAGAGAGAGAGAGAGAGAGAGAGAGAGAGAGAGAGAGAGAGAGAGAGAGAGAGAGAGAGAAGAAGAAAGAAAGAAAGAAGAAAGAAAGAAAGAAAGAAGAAGAGGGCCTCTGCAACAAAGAACCAAAGACGAAAGAATCGAGAACTTATTAGCTGCAATGTATAGATTTACATTTGATTCTGATAAAAATTAAAAAAACAAAACCATTTATAACACAAAAGTGAAGTCTAAACACTAAATGATATTAAAAAGTATTGCTTATATTTATGTATTTATGTGGTTAAAAGGGAGCGCTGACTCTTATAAAATATACTGAAACATTATTGATGAAGTAATCTAATGTTTGAAATTTGATTTAGAATATGAACCTGGGGAAGGAAAGAGGAGCAATACAGAGGAGGGAGTGTCATAAAAATGTATAGTCCATCAAATCAGGAAATCTAAAAGAAATGGATATTTTTCTCAATACACATCACCTACAAAACTAAAATCAAGACCAGATGAATAGTTTAAACAGACTTTTGAATCCTAATGAAATAGAAGCAGCCATTAAAAGTCTGCAAGGAAAAGAAAAGCCTAGGACCAAATGGTTTAAATGGAGAATTTAATGAAGAACAGTTATTGCTGACACTTTTCACATTATTTAAAAGAAAGAAAGAAAGAAGAAAGAAAAAGAAACAGAAGGAACACTGTGCTATTTTTCCAAACTACAAAAATATACCTAAGCCACATAAAGATCAAACAAAGAAGATAATTACACATCAGTTTCCCATGTGATTGTAGATGCAAAAAGTCTCAATAAATACTTACACAATGTTTAAAGACACTGAAAACACAAACTGAATCTAAGAACAGTTGCAAAAGATACTCCACCATGATCTCAGAGACATAGAGATGTTTATACATATATGTATCAGTAAATTTAATCCACCATAACAGACTGGAAGACCAAAAAACAAAACAAAACAAAATCCTCATGAGCATCTCATTCGATTCAGAAAAGCCATTTGACAAAAATCCAGCACCTCTTCATAACAAAAGTCCTTCAAAGACTAGGGATACGAGGAGCATTAAACATAATAAAAAACAACTATGGCCACATCCATATCCAGCATCAAACTTATATTTAACTTAATGGAAGTAAATGTTTTACTGTTCTTTAATTATTCAAAGGATACCATTACAAAAACCTACAACCAATAAGTGCAGAGTTGTAAAGTCCAATCCCAATGGATACATCTAGAAAACAGCTCTCACACCTCTGGTTCAGGAAACAATGTGGAAGATGTGGCAGGAAAAGTATAAGAGCCAGCACCCAGGGAGTTGGTTGTGTGATTGCGTTTCTGGGGAATGCCAGAAGCTACTCACATAAAGTCTCTCTGGCAGGACTGTCTACACGTGAGATGAACAACATGTCAGCAATAGACATGCTAGAGTGGATAGGAGAAAGCTAACGACGCGCTGCAGTGCTACACAAAGAATTACAAACTACAGCATGCTGAGAGCAGGGCATGTGGTCTGCCGCACAGAAGGGCACACTTACTGCATTTCTAATAATAAATTATTAGCTTTGAAATCATACGTACAAGGGGCATTGTACAAACCGAGACGTTTATAGTGACGTATTTAGTAAGATATACATTTGTACAGTTTTGTATGCATGTAGCATATGTACATAAGCACATTTAATGTAAAAAGAGGCCATGTACTTTAAAGAAAGGAAGGAGGGGTATATGAAAGGCTTTGAAGCAAGGAAAGTAGTGGAGAAATGATGTAATTATATTATAATCCCCAAAACTAATTTTTAAAAAGTTTTGAATGTTTGAAGGAAATCAGGATTACTTAGGAAAAACATTATCTTCAAAACTTGATTTAATTTTTCCCAATTCAGACATGATTATTTAAAGCCTCTTTTCATTAAGTTACTTTAGCTTGTCAGAAATATCTCCTACAAGAAGAAATTTTCTGATGAAAGCTGAGAGCAGAGTAAATTCATGGGTATAAGAATAAGGAATTGGAAGGCAGTTTGACAACATGTCATTTAGCAAAACCTCAAAAGATTCTCCGTAGAACCGGCTACCACAACAGATTTAGGGCATAAGTATGGCATAAAGTATAAATTTGTCTTCAGTCACATTTCCTTTTATGGCTGTTTTGAAAAAATGATAGTGGGCAATATACATTGAATTGAATTAATATATTCCATACAACATTATCTTGTATGTCTTTTGCTTGAGAGTAATTTATACATTCTTTCTCTTAAAGGATTACAAGCATGTTTATGATAGAGTCAGATTTGTTTTGAATTATATTGAATCTTGATGAAAGCTCTAATTTTTAACTTCTAATGGTTTTTTTACACGTGGGTACTAAATTCTGTCTGTATGTGTGTGCAAATATTAATTAACTTTACAGTGCAAATTCTATCAAGAATGAGTGAGTCCTGAAATTCAACTGAAAAAGTATTACAATTGTGAATGATGTTTGTTTTGTAAAACCCATGATAGCTAACTGTGTAAAAATGAGAGTAACTCTATACCATATTTCAAAGAGGTATAATATTAAATATGTAGAAGTTATAACATGTTTCCTGGCCCTTGTTAATTGAATTGGTTGATGGACACAGTTCTGCTTTTTTTTTTTTTTCTAATTAATTCTGTTAGGAGGTGTGCATTCCCATTATTTCTAGTGCTGGAGTGAATGAGGTCCCCTTACACTATCACTACTAGTAGAAAGTTGGTTATTAATTGCCTCCTAGGAAAACATGATGAAAAAAAAGCCAGAAACAAGAGTGACTTTCAAGTAAATGAGCACTGTTATTTGCCACTTATTCCTGAATAAAAACTAATAGAATACACGTCTAAAGAGTTCTTTAGACTAGCTGTATATTAAATCTAGCTGAAAGCCACCTGAACATAGTGGGGGAATTGTAGATGCCATTTATTTCAAGTATAGAAATTGTATATCGAATAAAGAGTTCAGTCAAGAATGAAGTGATAATTATTTAAGAAATAATTATTTGATATAATAATGAGTAACAAAGTAAAAACCTTCCATCCAATTTTAGATGGAGGGGATTAATTAAAGAATAGGTTTCAATTACATTTTGGATGACATTTTCTTTAAATTATTGGCAATACTTTATTCCTCTGTAAAAATGAAAAATCTATTTACTCTCAAATGCTTCTTGCAGAACATCACAGAATAGCAGACCTGGAAAAAGGAAGCTGGGTCCTTGGAAACATCAACCAAACTGGTTACTTTAGAGTCAACTATGATCTAAGGAACTGGAGATTATTGATTGATCAATTAATCAGGAACCATGAGGTACATCTTTGATCTACTTATCAGTGGTCTGTTTTGATGTGTGAACATCTGTCTTTTTTTATCATTCTTTTAAAAATTTTTTCTTTATTTTTAGTTTGTTCATTTTATATCCTGATTGTAGCCCCTTCCCTGGTTGCCCCTGGATCCTACCCTCCCTCCTTCATACCCTTTCCCTCTCTCTCCTAGTCCTCAGAGTAGCTAGCCCTCCTCCCCTAACATCTGACCTCAGCCTATCAAGTCTCATCTGGACTGTCTGTATCCTCTTCCTCTGTGGCCTGGCAAGGATGCTCTAGCAGGGGGAAGTGGTCAATGTGTGAGGGCCAGAGTCCACATCAGAAGTAGCCCCTAGTCCCCATATTATGGGACCTACAAGGAGACCTTGTTGCCTATCTACTACATTTGAGCTGGGCATCTAGGTCCACACCGTCCTTGGTTGGTGCATCAGTCTCTGCAGAACTCCCCTCCTCCACCCAGATTTGTTGGCGCCATTGGTCTCCTTGTTTAAGAGAAAGAACAGAAGAGAGTCTACCATAGATGTCCTCTGAAAAACTCCACCTAGCTGAGGATCCAAACAGATGCCGAGAAACACAGCCAAACTCCAGGGTGGAACACAGGGAGTCTAATGGAAGAGTTGGAGAATAGAGGGATCTGGATGGGTCAGGAACTCCACAGGGAAACCAATGGAACCAACACCTGTCATTTTAATGACCAGAATTACCACTCCCATCCTTTCTTTTCTCCTAACTGGCCTCATAGGTACTTTCTGTCAGTAACCGTGCGGGCTTGATTGATGATGCCTTCAGCCTGGCCAGGTATGTTTTACTCTGGATCTTCACAATAAAACCCATGTTTGTAAGATTTTTCACATTAATTTAGATTATATATTATATGTTCGTACTTAAAAGTACATTTCTTTCTCATGATATTTTTGTTTGTGTCTGAATTATATTTAGTACCCCAAACACTAAAGTAGGAATAGCCACAGGGTGTTTCCAGGACAGTGGGAGCTCTATCAGTTTCACTGCAAGTTCAGTTAAACACTCTGGAGACTTGTGTAATCTCTTTATTAATGAACTCTACGTAGTGACCATTGAGCCGCATTTAACTTTTGACAGAAAACACCTTTAAGCATTAGCAATGTTATTCCTCACAAATGTTAGGGTATTTTTTAACTTAAAAAGTGTATTTGAATATTATTCATTATTAAATGTTTATGTTGGAAGACAGATACAAATATTCCACATCGCTTATCAATCACGTTTCAAAAAGATTTTTAATTCATTAATTATAATTAAGCTACTTTCATAATTAGATTTATAATTTTTTTCTTTTGGTTTTTTTCAAGATAGGGTTTCTCTGTGTAGTCCTGGCTGTACTAGAACTTGCTCTGTAGACGAGGCTGTCCTCGAACTCAGAGATGTGCCTGCCTCTTCCTCCCAGGTGCTGGGATTAAAGGTGTGCACCATTGAGATCTGTCTCTCTTTAGGTTTACCGTAGTTTTACATACTTTCCCTAATTGTGTGTATCTGGTTATTTGTGTTTGTGCGCATGTGAACACAAGGCTTACTGTTAGTAATAGGGATCCATTCAATCATGAGATCTGATATTGCTCTTACAGTTTATGTACTCAGTCAAATCTCAGTTCTCTTGCATATGTTAAAAATAGGCTATTCCCTGTAGCATGCTAACCCATCAAAACTGACACAGAGCATTTGATAATTATTTTGATGGAAACAAAACTGAAATTCTTCAACTAACTTAAAGAGATTGTCGTTGCTGTGTGTGTGTGTGTGTGTGTGTGTGTGTGTGTGTGTGTGTGTGAAAACAGGCAATGTCCAAAAGGAAGTTTACAGGACACATTCGAGGTACTGTTCTATTGACACAAAGCATAAAAAAGCAACCCACTCTGATCGTCACCTGGGTTATTGCCACAAAGTGTCAGAGGGCCATCACTAATTACCTTTCATATGTGACACACCACGAGGCTGCACATTGCATTCCAGACAGGACCCTGTTGCTCACTGAGAGCATCCAGGAATGATGTCTACAAGGAAATGCCTATTAGGATTATAATCAGCGAAGCTCACTGGGTAAACATGCTTGCTGCAAATGCCTGTCAGTCTGAGTTTGGTCCTCAGAACATACAGTGGAGGAAGAAAATTGAATCATGAAATTGCCCTCTGGCCTTCACACATGAGTGCATGTCCATCTGTACTTACGCATACCCTTCATATAACATACAACAAAGAAGTACTCATAATAAATGAAAAATTAAAGATATACTACTCAAACCAAGCAATTAACTGCACAAGATGTGTGAGGGCCCCTTCCATGAGGTTACACCATCTTATTATGGAAAAACTTAGAAGCAGTAGAGATTGACAAAGGCCTGTAGACATAGCGATACATGAAGAGAACAGTTAAGGTACAGTTTTACTCTGTAGAAAACTAGGAAGACCTGGAATAAAATATAAGTGTACAAAAACTATTTTTACAGAGAAGTATAGAGTTCACTAAATCCTGAAGGGAGTTTGCCTAAGGGATGATTATTCCTCATTGAGACAAAAGCAGAGGTGGGGGGAGGGAGGGAGGGAGGAAAAAGAGAGACACGAGAGAGAGGAGGGAGGAGGGAGGGAGGAAGGAAAGGAGAGAGACAGAGAGAGAACAGAGAGACAACAGACAGAGACTGAGGGGGAGAGAGAGGGGAGAGGGAAGAAGGGAAGAGAGAGACAGAGAGAGCAGAGACAGAGAGACAGAGAGAGACACAGAGATAGAGAGACAGGGAGACAGAGAGACAGAGAGGGGGGAAAGAGAGAGATGCTGAACAAATTGATCACTCAGATTATTATTTTGAAGTCATTAATTTAGTCCAAAAAGAAGTTTAACTTTTTTTCTTACACATCTGCTATATCTTACTTTCTATGAATTATCACTTAAGCTAAAGAAAGAAAATTACAAACATAGAGATCAAGCAAAAGCATTTTTGTTTCCATGCCTTGTAGGGTTTGGGGGTATTATTCCTTTTAGTAGCTTCTATTTGCAATGTTTTATTTATAATTACACTAAGTTTTGTACTTTATGGTGTTTCATCATCAAACAAAGTAATCTGTTTTCTATAGATTTATATTTGTTTTGCATGTATATTGCTACTTCCTTTTCTTAATCAATTTGCAGTACTACGTGAAGGAAGACATGTTTTTTCTTTAAAGTTACTTAAGTTTTTGCTAATTATTCCATCTTTATTTACTTAAAAGTCTTTTCCTTTTTATGGTTGGAATATTTTATTTAGTAGTACCCACATCAGGCTTAGGTCGTTTAGATTCATAATCATTGCACTTTGATAAAGTATCTTTTCTTATTCAAAAATTGTAAATTTCATATAACTTTTAGAATAATTTTTGTGGATTCCATAAAGTTCTGCCACAGATATAAATTGGTTCATAACTGAGTAGATAATATCTTATGTGAACATTCTTATTGGCCGTCTATTATTTATCACTATTTGTTCAGGTCCCTAGATAAAGGTCTCTGCTTCTAAAACCATGGGTTTTCACAATGCTGCCTTCTTGTTTAAATTAAAGATACATGCTGCTACAAAAATAATGATGCAATTTCTGTACTTAAACATCCTAGTTTCATTTCTTTTTTTTAATGGAAGTTCTTGCAAAGTGGTTTCTGTTAGCTCACTTACGTCGCCTGCATGACTCACTTGTTCCTTTTTAAGGTTTCTTTGGTAGCACAGGTGTTGATCATTTCTTTATTTAATGCAGAGAACAGTGGCAAGATCTAGAAAAGTAAAAAGTCCTCTGTGAACCTACGGGTGGAAACACTTTTCCTGCGTTCATAGATGGTTGGCTCTAGAAGGTGTGCTGCCCTTTGCTAAGGGAATGGGAAAGGAAGGGCTTAGGAACTTTGTTGCAAATACCTTGGCTGAGGGGAGTCCTGACCTTCACAGCTTTGGAGATGACAGGATTCCCTCTTCAGGTGTGAGTTAGTTTGAAAAGCCTGATCCAAGTTCCTGAATCTCTCTGATGCTATTCACTGCTTTGGTTAATTCTGATTGCAGGAGGGCATTTAAGTCTAGAATTCCTTCTTTATTTTCTATCAATGTTTTATGCACTGTTTGTTTATGGCCTAAACACTTTTCACAGTTGTGTTTAAACTGTGACAGTAAAGTCTTTTGCTTGTTTGTTTATTTATTTGTGTGTGTGTGTGTGTGTGTGTGTGTGTGTATGTATATGTATATGTATATGTATATGTATATGTATATGTATTTTTTTAAGATAAAATTCTTCTCTGTAAACAGCCCTGGCTGTCCTGGAAGTCACTTTGTAGACATGGCTACCCTGGACTCACACAGTTCTACCTGCCTCTGCCTCCAAAGGGATGGAATAAAAGGCATGTGCACCATACCTGGCTAGGGTTATTAATAATAATCAACTACATGCAGTTTACTGTACTCCCTGGACACTGAGCAAAGGGTGCTTCCCTAGCTATTTCAGCAGACTACTATGAGGGATGTATTTATGTATGGTTATGTTTTTCAGTTATTTTCTGTTAAGCCATTGCAATGTGTGTACAAAAGAATTAAAATAAATATTTATAAATCCTAAAAGTGATAAAATTGTTTATTGCAAAACAAGACTTACTGTTGGCTATATGTTTCTAACCCTCTTCACCGAAAAAAAGCCATTAAAAGTACTTCACCAGTTATCCTCTCCGCCTGTCCTCCCTTTTCGTGAGTTTCATGGTCTTTCCCAGAACACATCTCTCACGTCCCCCAGGCTGTGTACTCTAATTATCTATTTGTCATCAGCTGCAAATGCACATCTTGAGACATACAAGCAAGTCACCTTGAAGTCTGCTTGTTTCAGACCTTTCTGTGTGCAATTATTTAAAAATCTATGTAGAAAAGGTCTCTAAATTAGGTTTAGTTTTTCAATATTTCGCCACAGATAATGTTAAAAATAGTCTGAATGCATTTTCATGACATTCTACTGTAATGAGCTGGGAATCTTCTGTTTGCTTTCTATAATAACCCTGTACAAGCTTACACTATACCTTTGGATTTTTCCAGCGACTCTGTTCTATTCCTTCAGGCAAACGCTGGTTTATTCAAGGTTGGAGAATGGGTCAATGTATTCATCTGAGCTGTCTTTAGAAGCCTGTTGAGGGCAGAGTCACAGATGCTGTCCTTGGAATCCTTGGGATAAGGATTTGTGGGAGGTGTTGTACCTGGTACATCCAAGACATAGCCATCTCTTGAGGTGTTTAAGGTGGGTGGCCTTGTGGCTCTTGAGGATGGCAACTTCCTGATTTTTAAGTTGTCCTGCATTAAATCAGAAACAAATTAGTAACCTCCCCACACCAAGTTTGTGCTTCAGCTCTGTAGGAGAGCATGTTTTAATATTAATATCTGATGCATGTGCAAGTGCTAAGTAGAAAGCAGAAGAGAAGGATTTTTGACATCACGTTATGGGTTTGATCCATTTTCATAGCAAACAGCTTGTTCTCCTAAGTTAAAAAAAACTGGGTGGATGTCGATAGGTTACATTATTATTTTTTTTTTCAGTTAAGCATACTTTTAGTGATAATCAGTAGTCTGGGTTTTCCAATGGTAGCACAATTCTATTTGAGTAGGTCTATGTATTTATGTTCTTCAGTACTTCATGAATTAAAAGTTATGATTTTTATATCGCATGCTTTCTCTTGTATATTCCTAGTGTAGTTGTACTCCTTGGGCATAGGCAACACAACTCTCATTGTTACTAATTCTTTAGTTGTTCTGAAACTTAAACCTGATAGCTCCTTGGAATATTTCAGAAATTACCAAGATTTTGAAATACATACCTTTTCTTAAGTGATTTATTTAGGCATATCTCTTTCAAAATGGTCATTTTTACCACATTTAATTGAACAGATTTGTAAGATGGTATTTTTAAAGAAAAATTTTAATAAGAGAAAACATTATTTCTAACCAAGCTTCTTAAAATGGAACTAAAAATCTTATGTTTTTTAAGAGCATAATTATATTATTTCCTTCTTCCATTCCTTTTTTCAAAACCCTTTCAAATATGCCACTTTGCTCTCTTTCAAATTAATGGGCTACTTTTTCGGTAACTGTTGTTACTCTGTGTGTGAGTGTGTCTGTGTCCCTAAATGCACAAATCCAATGTGATCAGTTTGTACAATGTTACTTGTATAGATATGTTTTCAGGACTGCCATTTTGACTAGCCAACCAGTGCCCTCTTTGCTGGGTTAGACTATTTTCCCGGTCTTCAGCATTCCTGAGTTGCTGTAGTTATTTGTGTAAGGTTGAGGCCTCTCTACCTTTCCTCCATCAACTTTAGCATGTCTGGTGGGGTCCTCCTTATTTAGCTAAGAATTAGGCTTTATGGGTTTAGCTTCTGCTGTTCCTAGGAAACACAATCTCAAAGCAAACTCCCTGCTCCTCTGGCTCCTATACTGCACACCGTCACAAGCAATGAGCCTTAGGGTGCAGGAGTTGTGTTGTAGAGGTATCCCCTGGGCTCCACAACTCTGCATTTTGTTTTGTTGTGGTTTTCTATAATGGCCTCTGCCTGTTGTAAAAAGAAGGTGTTTTTGTTTTTTTTTTGTTTGTTTTTGTTTTTGTTTTTTGTTTTTTTTCATGAGAGGTGAGAACTACATGTGCTTGTGGGGGTAGGGACAAATACTTAGAGATTGTGCTGGGTCAGTGAAGTCATAGCCCTGAGGCACTGGCTCAGTTTCCAATACCAGGCATGATTTCCTGCTTTGTTGAATGGGTCTTGAGTCACATTAGAGAGCTTTTGGTTATGCCAAGGTATGCATGCCATACCTGTAGAACTCTTAAAGATTACTTTGTCATGTGGTAATTATTGATGTTTAGAGGCATCATAGATAACTAGGTAGGGCTATTGGTTGTTTCCTTCATTTGGAAGCTTGTATGGTGCTTTTGGCACCATGAAATCTAATCTTCAGGAAAGATTTTCAGTTGAGTTCCAGCTCAAGGCCCCCTGTACCTGAAGGTACCCTATACCTGAAGTACATGCTCTCTTCAGCAATAGGGACTTACAGTCTACCTGTCACACTTTGAACAGCATTTGCCAGTTTATTCAAGCTCTATGTATATTTGTAGGAACTTATTGTGCTTTATTAATGATTTAATAAGGACACATTTATAGCAAATCTTGGTGCCTTTGTTATCCACCTAGAGACAGCTGCTCAGTTGAGTCACCTATCCTGATGGTGCCCTGGAGACACAGGGCCTGGCCTTATTTGTTCTTCCATAGTTTTTTTGCCTCATAGTTCTCTTTGTACTGTTTTTATTACTATGAATTCACATTATATTTAAGGTTATGTATATATTCAGAAATTATCCCATTCTTCAAATAAGGAACTGTCCACCCCTCTTTTCCAGATTTGCCAGGGATACTCACTCCACCCAACCCCATTTGTAAAAATAAATTGAGACCATCATATGTGGTGCTCGAGCTCTATTGTTTTGTTTGATTTTATTTCACCTGCATCTTATTCAAAGGCAATGCTGTGAGCGTATCCTTCAGAGTACCAGACCTCCATGTGGTGATTACCATGCTGCAGAGAATCCAAGAAGTCAGCTGCTGTCAATGGCTGTAGTAATAGTTTAAACATAAGAATGTATTGTCTTTATGCTCAAGTAAGTATAGAGTAAAAAAAAAGTTCACATTTTAGGAACTCCGATCTCTTGTTGTAATTCAGGGTCCTTCCCATTCTCTCCTGTTGTTTGACAAAATTTTCCTGAGGATGCACAACACACACACACACACACACACACACACACACCTAGTTATCCCAGATATAGGAAGTCCACGACAGACCAAAATATAGTACCACCCAAGTACAACTTGGCGAACCAATGAGTTGTATTGGAAATACTTACAGGAATATAGGTGAGGGATTACTTATAGGAACAGAAAAGATGCAAAGAGAATATGGTAACCTGGAGTATGCTCCTATCCTGAAGGCACATCCATGGGTAGGGAATGTCCATTCAGGGCGCCTCAGTTGGTTCAACCTCTTGCAGGCAGCCTGTCTGGTTTCTGCTTTTTCTAGGCAGCTGGTCTGGTCTCAGACTCTTCTTGGCAGCTTGTCTTGTCTGAGAGTCTCCTTAGCTGCTTTGATTCACACTTTTGTCTCTCAGATTTTAACACTTACTCTGGCAGGAAGGGGGCCTAGTGAATCTGCTTAGTTTCAGGGACATCCTGAAGCTATTTTGGATTGTTTACCTTTCTGTTTAAGGACCTTTATTGCTTGCTGGAATGCTTCAGTCTAGGAGGAAACTGTTATATAAACACCCTTAGAAAACAATGCGCTTCTTCATGGCGGCTTCTACCTAACCAGCTACAGTCCTCTATACCAACCTGGACATAACCATTAAGTGCCTGGGGCGTATAGGTCTTCATTAGTGCTTGTGACTGTTTATTTGGTCAGGAATCTATGCTTTCTAGAAATCCCTCATTGTCTGTCTTTTTTCTTTTGTCATAATTTTGAACACTCACCAATGTCTTTTAACTTGATTTATCTTGCTAATTAGTAAGAACCTTGGGTATTAAGATAGACAACATTGGAATTCTCATTCTATGAATTCCTGACAGTTTGATTAGGAGGGTTTTTTTTTTTAATGAGGATTAAAGTAGATCACATATGTACTGGCCAAGCATAACTAATTAACAGACCTCAGAAAGGCTATTTCTGTTCTGTGCCCTCCTACCTTCAGACGACAGACAGCATGCCAGAATAAGAATGCGCACCATCTTTCTTTGCAGTGATTTGTCTTGCTTTTCACATAGCCATGGATTTCATTCCGCACAGGCATCTCTCCTGGGTTGTCCCAAATATTTTAGATGCATCCTGGTACCTACTCAGAGAGGAAATGGAAGAGGTAAAGCATAGATGGTTCTCCTTCTACCAAAGGGGATGGCAGCCAAGTACATTCAAAAAGAAGTGAGAAGTTTAATAGGAATCCCAGAGAAGAAAATGAAAAGGTTTAGGTAGTTGTCATTTATGCAAAAATTAAACTGGTTCTTTTTGACATTTCTTACTGCATTTTCAATATTTTAAAAAAATATACAATATATTGTGGTTTTCTATTTCCCCTCCACCAGGTCCACCTCCCTACTCACATAACTAACTTTATTCTTTCTCTGTCTCCCTTTGTTCCCATCTCTGTATCTGTAGCACTCAAATAAGAAAGGGAAAATACCTATACTGGTTTAGCAAACTAGCAATGGCAGGGTCTCCCTTAAGAGCCCATGACTGCCTGAACCATGGGTCATTTGCAGTCCCAGAGATAAGTTCTCTTGCATTGAGTAGGACTTAAGTCAAACTTGCTCACTGTTAGTTAACCCCAAGCTATATAAGTGCTCCCACACTATAAATCCTTGGCCAGCCCTGCTCATTGCTGTTCTATTCACAATAGCTAGGACACAGAAACAACCCGTGTCCTTCTTTTGATGAATGAGTAATGAAAATATGCTATATATGTAAACGGCTGTAAAGAAAAATCAATCCATAAATTTGCAGGCAAATAGAGGGAAATAGGAAATATTATACTGAGGTTGGTAAAGCAGACCGGGAGAGACAAATGTTAAGTATTCTCTCTTAATTGGGAATCCTACCTCTGAGTCTTTAGATATGAAAATATAACATGGAGTAACTTCAGAAACCAGGAAATTAAGAAAGGGATGTAGGATGTTGGAGCTGTAGAGAGTAGTATATGTAGTACATAAATATCTATAATTGTTATATTTTTCAATCATCTGTTCATTTTTAAATATGCAGTGATCTTCTTTACTTATAAAATTTTTGTTTGTTCCATCTGATCATATGGCGTAATACTTAAACAAGTTACTTCAACTTTCATTGGCTTCACATTTTTGACTTCCATTCTTTTATTCTCATTTTGTGAATGTGTCTTTACCTGAGAAGTTTGTTTCCTAGAGACAATAGATCTTGGTTTTTAACCCAATCATACAGTCTGCATTTTTTAAATTATTGGCAGAGGGCCCATTTGCATTAAAGGCTTTTTTTTAGAGGGATTTGCTGGTTCCTATAGGTTTGTCTGTTGTTTTTCTGCTTGGTTGAAATATTGTTGGTTCTTTTCGCCTTCACTATTAGCATGAGTGATTCTGTGGGTTACCCTCTTAGACTTGATGGATCCCTGCTTGACTCCCCTTTGTCTATTTGTATTTTCCATGAAACTTACTCTTTCAGGTGCTCTCACGATTAAGACTCTTCTCACTTTTCTGTCCATCTTATTCTTATAGTGCCAGCTTGATAGTTGGTCATCAATTGCCCTAATTTGTGCTTATCTTGCAATGCTTTCATTTCTCTATCAATTTTCAGATGTTATTAATATGTGATTTAAATTATAATTACCATAGTTACTGCTTTGAATTGTGCTTTATATAATATTCAAATGGTCATAGATGCCTTTTCTATAACTATCTTTCTTAGGAAGCATGCCAAACTGCCAAAAATAATAAATTTTCTCTGTACTATTTCTCCAGAACCCAAGATCAAATTACCATCAACTGTATTTTTACCATAATGTAGAAATGATTCCACGATAAAGATAATGAAAAATCAATGGTTTACATTACTTTTTGTGGAAATATGAAAAGATGATAGTTGGAGTAGAGTTCCAAGGTTATGTGAAATGAAAAAAAAAAAAAAAAAAAAAAAAAAAAAAAAAAAAAAACCAAACAGCAAAACAAAACCATGCAAACCTTTGCTTCCAGGCCAAATCTTGACTCTCCGGGAGATGGCTTGAAGTCCTGATCACTCTGCTTTAATTGCATGCAATTTGAGCTCTTCTGCATGAAGTGTTTCAGGTATCCTCACGTGAAGTAAAGTACCAGTAACATGGCCCCCGTGGGTTTGGATGTAGGAAATCATTAGATCAGTAAAACCTATAACAACTATGCCAAACTATTTGGTATAATTTAAAGCTGTAAGAGCTCATGCTGGACCTTCTGGAACCAAAAGACAAATGGGTCCCTGGGTGAAATGTCCATGCTAATCTCATAACGCTTGAAGGAGAGAGCAGGAGGCCTCAGATTGCTCGGCTCTTTGCTTAATTATGGTCACAATTAGACAGAAGTTTATTCTCAATTCTTCAAGCCAGCCAGCGGTTGTGTTAACCAGAACAAGGGGAAGTGCAACACACAGAAAGAAAGAAAATGCTAGTCTAAAGTCCCCACTTGACAAAGGTCCAGAGTGAATCCTTATTGAGTGTCAGAGAACACATCAGTGGATCCTAACATAAACACACTTCAAGTTAGGGGAAAGGTCATTGGAATGAAACAAGATCATAAAATCAAATTCAAGGTGAAAATTAGTTGGTTTTATATTCTCAGTCCTGACGCCTCTGGGAGGTTAATTGTAAAAGGTAATGGTGAGCCAGGAGTGCGGTCTCCAGCATACCTCTTTCACCACATAGTGCAACTAAAATTATTATAATATATAGTTACTAAGCAGAATAATTAGGTCATAAATTACTTGGTTTCAAATTTCTGAATTTGTAGGTTTTTTTTTTTTTTTTTTTTTTTTTTTTTTAGTTTCCCTGCCTTCATATTTTTAATGTACTGTATTCTGTTGTTTATTGCTTTGACAGTTAATCATGGATGTGTGGGAAGTTGTGAAATCTATATAAAATTTATATTTCTTTGCATATGAAAATTATATAGAAGATATTTTAATGTATTTTATGAACACCAATAAGTTTGTTGACAGATACATGATATCACTAGATGATGGACAGATAAAGACTACATGTGACCTAAGTGGTAAGATAAGTGGGTGTGGTACATAGAACCATTATATACATTTAAGGTTATGATAAAGTAACTACATTTTAGCTTCAAGAGATTATTTTGTCTTTTCTTAAAAGCTGGAGGATCATAACTTGATATTTCATTGAATTAAATTCAGTTTTCTTACTATAAGGAAGATACTGAGAGCTCAGAATTATACCCTTGAATTATATAAATCATGTATAACAATATAAAATTTAAGTTCTATAAGCATTCTCAAATGTTCACTCACTTCAACAGTATGCCAACTTAAAAGTAGGGTAGAAAGAAATACATATTTCTTCTCTGTTGTCTTGAGTTCTTATCACTTTAACAAAACACAGAAGCTAGTGAGACAATCTGTCAATATTTATTTACTTGGTTTGTAAGTGCTATCACCATGTGACATCAATTTTCACTATAGACAAACTAATCAGTTTCTAAAGTGTGTATGTGATAGTAAAACAAATGGTCCTCTCCATATCCTGTATAGAAAAGTGATTTGAGAGCATCTTCACCAAACAGACCCCAGAGAAATAGTGAAATGCATTAAATATTTCTCTGTGTCTTTACTGGGTTGAAGGGTTTTATTTTAAAGTTGGTGCTCATTAGTAAGTAAAATTCAGAAATGGCATATTCTGTCATACAAAAATAGTAAGCCGTGCCTTTCTGATAAATGGCAACTTTGCAAGCCTATTGAAATACATAGGGATTCAAATATAAAGATATACAGGACAGAAATAGTAATCCCAAATGACCTATTCCCAATGACATTTACTCAAGAAATATTGAATAGACAGCTACTGTGTACCATATGCTGTTATGGGCACTAGAACAAGTAACAGGATGCTACAACAGCCAATATCTCATCTTACACAGGGGAGAAGTTCAGTATATATATATTATCAAGCAAATAAGCACAGGCCAAATGGTGACATTTGTAGAGGAAAAGCAGAAAACAAGAAAACTAGAGATTACACACAGACCAGTAACTTATTGTAATTATAAAAAAGAAATCCTTCATTTTTTTCTTTTTTTATAATTAAGTTATTCATATTACATCTTGATTGTTAGCCCTTCCCCTGTTTCCTCCCATTCTTCCCTCCCTCCCATTTCTCCCCTTCTCCCCTCCCCTATGTCTGTGACTGAGGGAGACCTCCTCCCCCTATATATGCTCTCAGAATATCAAGTCTCTTCTTGGTAACTAGCTATCCTTCCTCTGAGTGCCACCAGGTCTCCCCATCCAGAGGATATTTCAGAAGCAATCAGAAAAGGTGCTATGAGGCTATCTGAATAGAACATTTCAGACAGAGGGTCTGATCAGGAGAGGTTTAACACACTATTGTGACGCTCTGTGCTTTTACATGGCATGCAACGCTATTCAATAGAAACGTGATAAGAACATGTTTTTTTCTCAAAGACCGATTTGGCAATGGTTAGGGAACTCAAAGGAAGCACCCATAGAAACAGGGAGACTGGTTGTGAGGGCAACCAGGGCAGGTATTCTGAGACTGTGATAGGGCTGTTGTCCTGGGGAGGAGCAAAGACGTCCCACAACATCTCAGTGTCACCTGAGTGGCAGTGCTTCACACACTTGTTACAACCCCATACGGAAACACCTTGCCAAAGGATATTCATTATGTTTCAATAGCCACAAAACGTTAGTGGACATCGACATCTTTTTACAAGAATCTGTATGTCATGTTATCCCCTTTTTTTCTTATTGTACCTTCCTGACCCACATGATTGGTATTTGTATCACCTTTTATTCTTATTTTTTTCTTTAGAGTTCTATCATCTTAATATTTTATCAAATTTGATTTTGAATTTTACACACATGCCAATAACTTTCCATTCTTTTGTACTTTCTGCCCTGTTGCCAACCTTGCTTCAAGTTTCGTTATCAAACTGATGTTTTGGCTTTTGCTTTGTTTTATGAACCTCTGAGTTTAACTAGTATTGATGATGGGTGTGGAACTCTCTGCTGGCACTCAGTGGTCCTCTCGATGGGTACACAATAGAAAACAATGATGGCCTCCTCCTCAGAATGCACTTCAGCTGATAGTTCTTTAGGGAAGGACTGGGTACCATGAACCCTTCCTTAACCCATAGCTCACTAACCACAGGCTTTGTCTTGTAACAATGGAGGTCATGGTCCCTGTTGTGAGATCACGCTTGCCATGACTTATATCAAGCCCAGAAAATAACACTTCACGGACCATTTTTTTTCTATCTCCTGGCTCTTATGTTCTTTTTGTTCTATTTTCTGCCATGTTTCTTGAGTCTCAGCCGGGGTGGTATAATGTCCTGTACAGGGGGAGCACTCAAGCATCACTTACTCTCAGCAGCTGAGCCTCTCTGTATTCACCACTATTCCCTGAAATAAAAGTTCCTCTAATTCAGGGTGAGAATATCATTTCTGTGTGGATATAAACACACATATTTACAAGGCAGTTGGCCTCATGTCAGTTTATTTACACAATAGTAAATTGCCTCTTATGGCTTAATGTCTCCTTCGCTGTGGGTTTTTGACCGAGTTCCTCCCTTGGAGAAAGCCTTAGATCCAATCAGAGAGTAGTTAGGTTCCTCCATGGCTGTCATACCACTATTGCACCTGTGGGCACATCCTGCCTGGCAAGCAGACATTGAAGCTAATAATATCTACAGATGGTTAAGACAACTGATGCCTCTTCTCTTCCAGAAGCCTACATTATAACTGCTATGATCGCTAGTCACTGGGGAGAGATCTTTCTTTCTTTCTTTCTTTCTTTCTTTCTTTCTTTCTTTCTTAAAAACATACTATTTTTTGTTTAATTAATTTATTTAGATTACATCTAAATTGTTATCCCCTCACTTGTTTCTTCCCGTTCCTCCCCACCTCCCTCTTGCACCCTATTCCCCTGACCTAGGTCTGTGACAGAAGAGGACTTCCTCTCCCACCATATGGTCACAGCCTATCAAGTAGAGAGAGATCTTTCAACTCCGTTCCTGCTTGTTTTCTCAGTCTTGTGTAACTAATGTGTGTGCTATGTCAAGAATAGAATCTTATCATCAAGGTGTGATGGGCAAAGCAGAGGCATGATATAGCTTTTATTGTTTTGGGAGTCTCTCTAGGGCTTACCTGAACAACCTATAAGGCAATAATAATGCTGTTCTGAAAACCTAAGGATCATTAAATTAAAGCACTTACATTTTTATACCTTTAAAATAATAATTATAATGTAATTGCAACACTTCTTATTTTATTTTCTGTCTCAGTCCTTCACATATTCTCCTCTTGATCTCATATTTGTAGCTTTTCCCCTTTTAATTGTTGTTACTTTTTGAGAGAAATCTTTAGAGGCTAGAAAGATGACATAGTGGTCAAGGGCACTTGTTCTTGCAGATGACCTGAGTTTGATTTCTAGTGTACAACCATATATAACTATGGTACCAGGGATCCGATGCCCTTTTCTGATTTTTATAGGTACCAGTCCTGCAAATGGTGCCCAAACATACATGCGGACAAAACACTATTAAATATAATATAGACATAAGATAATTTTAAAACTTAAAAATTATATTATATATAATAAAATAGATATGTACATATGCGTATATATACTTATAATATGTATACACACACATACACACACACACACATACACACACACACACACACACACACACACACACACACATACATACAGCATAGTCCCCACAGTTGGGAGTTGAAATATAGTTCCTTTACCCTAAAATTTTTTTTTCTTTTTAAAATTATTTTATTACATTTCTTTTTCAACATATACATTTATATTATTACACATGAATAAAATAAACTACACACAGCAGGAAGAACCATGAGACAATCATGTGTTATGTAAATGTTACATTCATAGGAATTTGGCTGTTTGTATTTGTCAAACTTGAATTAAACATCTTTCCTACCCTGTTTGGTCTAAATTTCTGAATAAAAATCAATATCTATCATATCTAATCTCTATTAACTTAAATCATCTATCTTGATCTAAAAAGGTCTTAACCCCTAACCTACCAAGCTTAAATGAAAGATTAAACTATCTGGTCTTCAACCCCATCAGAGACTTGAGAAGGAATAAAACTTAAGTTCCTGAGTGAACCGGAAGTGCAGGTTAGCAGCTTCCCAAAATTTATTTTTTACTCTCAATTTCAATATTCTTCCCTCATTCTATCCTTAAGCAACAATTAAATTCAATTGCTGTTACTGTTATCTTTCTTTTTTGCAAGATTTTTATGAAATGGATTTAAGTTTGACTTCTATGTACAGCCATATTTGGGAAATTTATCCAAATTGCTACATGATGGACAAGTCACTCATTTTTATGGATTACTTTTCTTATCTCATGAATATATCCTGGTTTATTATGATTCACTATTTGATGCACATGGGTTGCTTTAGTTTTGTAATATTACAAATAATGAGGCTATGAAGACTTGCACGTGCATTTTTTTTTGTGGATATATGTCTTGTTTTTTCAGTAACTACCTAAAAGATTGGTTGGATCATATGGTAAATGCAAGCACAGTACTTTATAAATGGTTGAACCATTTTACATTCCAAAGTTCAAGCTCAGTAATTCTGGTTGTTTTCTGCCCTTGCCACCACTTAATATTGTCTGCCTTTTCAATAGTTATTATTTTATTGTATATTACATACATCTTACTATGACTGACTAGATTAGCATTCTTTGATGGTCAATGATGTTGAGAGTCTCTTAATATACAAGTCTTAATATTTATCTTCTATTGTAGAGAAACATGATCTGCTTTAATGATTGTAAATATTTAAACTTTATCTTATGATACTCTTTTTTTTTATTAATTTATTCTTGTTACATCTCAATGGTTATCCCATCCCTTGTATCCTCCCATTCTTCCCTCCCTCCCATTTCCCCCTTATTCCTCTCCCCTATGGCTGTTCCTGAGGGGGATTTCCTCCCCCTGTATATGCTCATAAGGTATCAAGTCTCTTCTTGGTAACCTGCTATCCTTCCTCTGAGTGCCACCAGGTCTCCCCCTCCAGAGGACATGGTCAAATATGAGGCACCAGAGTATGTGAGAAAGTCATATCTCACTCTCCACTCAACTGTGGAGAATGTTCTGACCATTGGCTAGATCTGGGTAGGGGTTTAAAGTTTACCGCTTGTATTGTCCTTGGTTGGTGCCTTAGTTTGGGTGGGACGCCTGGGCCCAAATCTGCCTATCATAATGTTCTACTTGTAGGTTTCTAGGACCCTCTGGATCCTTCTACTTTGCTATTCTCTCATCTAGAGTCCCAGTAGGATGTCCTCCCCTCTGTCCCAGTTTCCTGGTAAGTGAAGGCTTTAAAGCATGAGATTCTTTAAAATTTCCCCAGTACATGACCATTTGTGAGACATATTCGTTGAAAACATTTTTCCTAGTTTGAACTCGTATTCCTGTTGTTTTCTTCCTTTTTAATATTGAACTTAGTTAATGTTGGTGATGTAATGTACAAATCTTCCTTCATGCTTTGTGCTTGTTCTGTCCTACTGAAGTCATTTAGACCAAAACCAGGACTGCAGGGTTTCTACCCCACTTTTCTTCCAGAAGCTTGATCATATTTATCTTCCTGCGTGAGACTGTGGTGCTTATGTAGATAATTTAGTCTTTTCTATAGAGCCAAAGTTAGGATTATTTCTTTCCATGTAAATATTCTTCATGTAATTTCCAGGAATAAAGCTTCTTTTTCCATTGACTTTCTGCAGCAACTTTGTAAAAATCAATGGATCATATAAATTGTGAATCTATTTTTGACTCTATAAACTGCTGTGCTGTATGCATCTATCATTATGACAATACCACAGGATCTTAAAGTCTTTTAGGATTTTGGTTAAGATTGCATTGAGACTGTAAATCAATTTGGAGAAATACTGTCATTTTAATACCATCCATGCCAGTGGCACATCTCGATGCTTGCTTAAATGTTTTAACTTATGTTTCGTATTGCTATGCTTACACCTTTAAAGTAAGGTCCTGCCCATCTCTTCTACATTTGCATTTTTAAAATGAAATAACCTTTTATGTATGCGATGTCATTTCAGTTACTTGCATAGTGCTGCGAACTGAAACCAGGACTTTTTGGCACACTGTCAAGAGTACTCACTCATGCTGTCGTTGAGATATATCTCCAACCTTTCCTTTTCCTTTGCTTTGCTTTCCTCTTGAAACAGCCTTATTGTGTAGCCTAGACTAGTTCTGACTGCATGGTTCTTCTGCCTCTATTTAGAGTTCTAGGATTACAAATATTTAAGAATTGGCTCAGTATTAATTTTTAAATAAATATCTAATTTGCATAAATTGTGGCCAAAATATGTCTGGGATTGAAATCAGGTCTGTCAGATTTTATAAGTAAAGTGATTTGGGGTAAATATCCATGTCCATTGATTTTTATATTGGCTTTGATGACATTTACCTAGCAGAGGTAGAAGTAAGTGTTCTCACTAGGAGCCTTATTGGCTGTAGACCTCATATATTCACTGTCATGTTGCTGTACAGTAGGCTCTCACCTGTTACTTTATATTTTCAGCAACATTGCCAAATTCACTTTTTATTTTATAATTTTTAGGGTGGTCTCTTGACTTTCTTACCATCTGAAATAGCTATACGTTTATTTATTACTTCCTAACAATAGGCATTTTATTTCTTCTCTATTGAACTAAGTCGGATCTCTACAGCAAAATACTTCAAGTAGGAATTACTGGCATTTAACTGTATTTGGGATCCTGTGTAGAAAATACTGAGCTTGCAGCTATTGAGAGCAACATTAAGTTTATTTGGACACTCCACCATACTAGGAAAATTCCTTTCTGTTTTTCATTTGCTGAAAGATCAAAGGCACAAGTAGATGCTGAAGATTATCAAATTATTTTTATGTGTCTATTAAAAATGACATAATTTTTACACAATGTCAATAATACTGATCTTTGTATTCCTGCTATAATGAAATAAATACTAAACTTAAGGATGTGTGGTACATGTTTGTAATTCCAGAATTTTAAAGGTAGAGGCAGTAGAGTATCAAGCTACAGAGTAAAACTGAAAATATATATATATATATAAAGTAAAAATAAAGCAATAAATTTTATTTGTCAGTATATTTTTGAAGTTTTCCATGTAGAGTCTTGAAGAATACTGTTTTTATTGTACATTTTAAAATGTTTTTGTTAACATTAAAATGAGACTTAAGATTAAATGGAAAAAATGTTCTTCCTTGGGTTTATAGCTGAATATGTGCTGTAGTGCCGTCATATCTTCCCTGTGTATAGATTTACCATTACCGTCTTGGAGAGTAAAGCATGCTAGATGGAAAACATTTTAAGAAAGAATTTAAGTTTGGCTGTATAGATGTATATATTAAGTTGTTTATATTTTATGTTTCTTCTTAGATCTTTTTTTAAATATTCAATTTGTCTGTTATTTATATTGAAAATAATTTTATGCAATATATTTTCATCACAACTTCTCCTCCCACACCTCTCCACTTACCTTTCCATTCACTCTCAATCTTTTCTTTCTCATTAGAAAACAAACAAGCAAAATAATAATTAATAATAATAACAACAATAACATACTACTACTATTACTAATAATAATTTTAAAAAGAAAAACAAGATGCACGGATACACACACAGTAAAAACACAAAATTTAAAAGCATAATATACAAGCAAAAGATTGTTAAGGTAAGAAATTCACAAACAAAGCAACATGAGGTAAAAATCGTCACAAATCTTTTTACTGAGTTTGTTTGGTGTTGGCTATCTAGGGCTGAGCATGGAGCCTGCCCTTATGTGTGGTTTATATATTTTAAAGTGCATTGCCAAATGGTTATGACAATTCATAACCATGATAATGATATCATAACATGACATCATAACAATGATAACAATTCATCATTAATCTATATAAGTAATTATAGTCATTTGAGCTATATTTTATAACAATATTCATAAATATCTTGTATACTCGTGTATTTTATACCTTCCTGGGTATCCATATTTGTAAATTCCATTGTGGTTAGAGCATATAGTCTACATCTTTCCAACCTCAAATCTTCATGATATTTTGAGTTCCAGATCCAACTCTATCTAAGCCAGAATCTTCTCATTTGATCTACTCTTGTTAGGTGCATTAAGTTCAGGAGGTTTGAATGTGCCATACATACTTAGAACTTTCCTGATTTTAATTTTTGTTTTAGTTTTGTTACAGGTATTATAATTTGGGAGCAAATAAAATATTTGCTTGATACTTCTCCCTAATTAGTACTTATTATTATTATTATTATTATTATTATTATTATTATTATTAATCCCTCCTTATCACTGATAGTACACTGTATGTAGACTATTTTGTTCTTTATCAATATGTTCACCCAGTCCTATCATTCTGCCCCTTTGCATGAATCTTCATTTAATAATTTTTACTTTGATGATTTCACTGTCTTTATGCTAAAATTTTCTTTTTTTCCAAACACCTTAGATTTTTTTATTTTTATTTTTAGTCTATGGTGTCTGCTTTTTAATTAGTACGTGTCCTCTTTATATTTAATATAATTATTGATCCTGATGTACTTAGCTCTACAATTTTTGTTAACGTTTTGTGATTTTTATTGATGTTATTTCCCTTTCATCTTTCTTCTTTATTTCTACCCTATTACTCATTAATTATATCTTCTTACTACCTTATTTCAGCACATATGTGTTTGGAGGGATCTGTGTTATTTCAGCATATTTGATTGGAGGGATCAGTCGCAGAAAGAACAGTGCACAAAAGAGATGCCGTTGCTCCTTCTTTGCCTTTTGTGGTCGCTTTACTATCCTGTGCATATGGTACCCAAGCTTGGCTTTTGGTTTCAAGAGAGAAAAGCTGCAGGGCTTTCCACATATGCTTCTCTTGTCACCACACCAGTTATCAGACAGCTTAGAGGGCACTTAGCGCCAGTCTGAAAGTGCTACATTATCCCCTCTTATAGACACTATTATCATGATCAGAATAAAGATATTATCAGTTAAATTAATCCTCTCAGATAACGAATGGGAGAGCAAGCACAAAGGAATATGATCTTTGGAGTCACTTAGATGGGGGTTGGTTGAAATTCAGCTCATATTTTATAATTGATTGGACATCATGAAATAATTTTATCCCTTCTGAAAATTACTAACATGTCTATAAATACAGACAAAACGTTTCTGTTTTCAGTTCTTATTATTTAAATTATTTATTAAGACGGACATATATTGGAATTTTGACTACTGTACTTATAAATATGAATATGTTTATTCTTATTTATTTTACTTTTAAAACAAAGTGTCACATTGCTTTTAAACACGGGGAAATTTCTCAGGCAGAATAAGTGTTTTCTAGCATAATTAATTTTCAGAGCTGAAGCCATTCATTTCACTTTTTGTATTATTTTAGCTTCTAGACAAAAATAAGTTTAAGAAATATTTATTTAAATATTATTTAATTAACATTTTCTTAAATTACTTTTAGCTTAAGAAAGTATAGAGATTCAAGTCATTCAGTTTGAGATTAGGAGCAAATGAATAATGTCTCTTATCCTCACTCCAGCCATCTACAAGCAGTAATAAAATGGCGTCTACAAAAGGGTTTCATTTTGACCATGAAACAAAGCAGGGAAAGTGCAAGTTTCAGTATGGGCCTGAGACCAGTGCATACCCAATATTTCCTGTTATTGTGACAATTGTCTCAGACCAGGGTCTTAGTTATGATATTAAAGAGATATAGGACACTGAGCTGAAACACTCAGTAAAAGAGCCACCTCTTTACATTTACATAAGGTTTTTAAAAAGTCTGAGGATGGATTTTATCAGAGGTATATAATCTAATTTCAACATGAGTTCAATGTAATTTTCTAGTTGATACAGTTTTAATCTTTATTCTTATTTCTCTATGAGTTCTCTTTAGCTTCTCTTTGGTTGAAATTGTCACCATAACCTATCAGTCATTTATATATATAGCATAAAATCTTAAATATAAAAGTTACATGCTAATACTATGTTTAGGACTCCTACCAAGTTGCTGAAAGAGGCACACATGTTCCTATATAAAAACATTGTTGTGATTTTGAGAGTAATCTACCTTTAAACAAAACTTTTATCTAAATGTGTTTTTTATTAAATCTTACATGCTAGAAATATGTGTATGTCATAAATTGATCTTTATATGAATCTATTTATCGTTTTCTTGTATTACAAATTTTATTGAATACACTGAATACTTTAAATCTGAAAAATATAATTTCAGATAGTTTCCTAGTAGAATATGTAAAATATATGTGGTGTTTATCTAACGCAAATGTTGGGTAGTTTAAAAACAAATGCATAGGCCTGTGAAATGGCTCAGTGGATAAAGTCAGTTCTTGCAAAATCTTATAACCCTGGAAGTAAGATGACATAAGGAGAGAACCTAGTCTTTGAAGTTATTCCTTTGAGTGCTACATATGTACTGTGACCTGCATGTGTGCATATACAACACAGAGATGGGGGGATGAATGTAAACAAACAAGAACTCCTCCCCAAATTTAACAAGGAAAGTATATATATATATACACACATACAAGTTCTCTAATATTATGGAAGAGAAGATGACAAATGAGTCTTTAAGATAAGGTTTAAAAATTATTATAGGAAATAAATAATAACATACACAATGTGATGTCTTTCACACCAAGTATTAGATGGCATCAATAGTTGCTAAGAACAGCTCAGTAGACTTTAAAGGTATTTAAAGAATCATTTTCAAAGATTCCCCACAGTACAGTGATTGAAATAAATGTATATCAAACATAAAAAATGATGAAGTTAATATGAGACTTATGGAGATGGCTTCAAATGTGGCAAACAAGCCACTGGGGGAAATGTCCTTATTTCTACCACAGACAGAATTCTGCCTAAAAATAGCAAGCTTAGACGCAGGTAGAGTTGATGGTCAAACTCTGCCAAGACAAGAAAAGCAAGTCCTCAATAGTTCCTGCCTCACAAATATGTCTGTCAGATATATTGGGCCAGAAGGATGAAGAAGATACTCCAATGTTATAGAGAGTTTTGAGTGACTGCTCAGGTAGCCAATTCTCTCTGTCACCTTCTCATTTGGAAAGCTACTAACCTGCACTCCCTGCATACTCAGATAATCGCCTTTATTCCTTCTCAAGTCTCTGATGAGGTTGAAGACCAAATAGTTTAGTTTAACAATGAAGCTTAGTTGTTTAAGAGTTAAGATGTTTTTAAGTCTCGATAGATGTTTTAAGTTGATAATGACGAGATATGATAGAGATTGATTTACACTCAGAATTTTAGACACACCAAGATAGGAAAGATGTTTTCTTCAAGGCTGCCAAGCACAAATAGCCAAACACTGTGTCATGGTTTTTCTTGTTGCAGGTAGTTTATTGTATATATGTGTAATAATATAAATGTATATGTAAACAACAAGAAATATTAAAAGAAGAAAGAAATCAATATGAGAAATCATTAAGTTTAAGTGAAAAGGAATTATGACGAATTGTTCTGAATCTTGGTCTATAAGATACACACTCTGATTTCAAAAGTCTAGTTCATTGGTTCTCAACCTTCCTAAGGCTGCAGCCCTTTAGAACAGTTGCTTATGCTATGGTAGCCCTCAACTATAAAATTATCTCTTTGACACTTTATAATTTGTCACTGTATGAATCATAGGTAAATATCTGATAAGCAGGCTATACGATTGTGGTCCTCAAAGGGGTGTGACCCGTGGTCTAAATAGAGGGGAAAAGGTACAGGCTGGAGCTTCAGAGTGACTCACCAAAAACAGAAAGGCCATTTTCACAAGTTCCCCTTGTCAGCTGGCTTTACCTTTTTATGTGGTACTCTTTTAAAGCACATGTCTCTGAATTATGCAAATAATGAGACTGCACTATACGAAAGGAAAGTTCTGTCACACTGTAGACTGTACCCTGAGTTAGGAAGAACTCACAAGCTATGTGGTGGACCTGCGCATGGCTTTTCATTAAGCCTTATTTACCTGAAAGTCTCCTTGGACTCTCTTAGGGCCTGATCCAAGCTGAGAATATTGTAGCACTTTTTTCCTTGTAAACAACTATTAGCAATTTTTGTAGACTTTTTTTTTTTGGTATTATATTGTTAGTCAAAAGCAACTTGCATTTTGCTTAGAAAATGTAAGATAAAGTTATGTATTACATGTCTACATTTATATTCCAAAGCAGAAATAACATGAGACTTTTAAAAATGTCTAAAATAGACATTTTATGTGGGGCTTCTTCAAAGCCACATATGTTCCAGGCTATTTTTCCTTATATAATGCCATAACGGAGGAGGCAGAAGGAGAGGAAACCTGTAATCTCTTCCTATTTTGCCTTAAAAGGCAGTGTTCTTAAAAATACCATTTACTTCAGACAGTTATTAAATAGGTTTTTAATTGGACAAATTTGACTGGTTTTAATTACTGTTTCATAGTTACTTATACCTAGTATTGTAGCAAGAAAGGGAAGACATAAGTGAATTTCTTCTGTAATGTTATATGTTTAGTAATTAGCAACACTTTTTTGAATAAGTATATGCATGTATATATTTAAATATGTTTATAAATATACCTATAAATTTTTAAAGTTTCTCTTAGGAAAGAGTCTCACTATGTAACCCAGTCTAGCATTGAACTGACAACCCTCCTGTCTCAGTCTCCTGAGATTACAGATATGTGCCATCGTGTCTGACTCAGGGCTGTTTCATTTTTAATATGTAGCGTTTTGGTAAAACTGGAATTGTCTTACTCACAGCGAGACAAAAAGAGTTAAGTGTGGAAAAACATATACTCAATTTTAATATGCCAGTCTGAAAAAGACTTGTTTGAGATCTGCCTACTTTCCTATGATGTAGATTACTTACAGCAGTGATGCCTAATTCTGAGGGCATGCAGAGAGAGGAAACAGTGATGTATTGAAACATCAGCAGAGTCATCTACGGATAACAACGGAATGTGCCCTGAGCAATATTCTTCAGAAGGATGTGGGCATCAACCGTCACCTCAAAATCACGTTATCAGGACCAATTAATTTTGCTTTGTTTTTTATAGATATTGAATAAACATACATATTTTTCCTCTAATTCCACAATGCCAGCTGCAAATAGAGTGAATAGAGTGACACTTTCCTAACTCCGTAAAGAAAGAGAAAAACAATAGAGATTAAAAAAAAAAAAAAAAAAAACCTCTGCGTATAAATTCAATCTAAAGATAGACACAATGCCAAGTCACAAAAAACACATGATGGCAGATCCATCCAGTTATGACTCAAAGTGCAGGCATAGCCTGAAAGTAGATAAAGCATCTGCAGATCTTCTATGGGGCACAGTATTCTACAACATTATAGGCCATGCCACTAACAGGACTGCCTCATGTGCTATATTGACATCCGGAGGCAGGCTGAGTGACATAGCTTAATCTTTCTCAAAATGCAACAGCGGGAAACGAATTCTAGCCTGTTCAGGAAGACATGTAAACCTTCGTTTCTGGTGGGAAGCAGAGGGTACCGGCGGTGGGCTGGAAGGTACTGATGTGGCAATTGGCTTGGCAGCCATAAATTGAGGCAGCTGGTAGAAACAATTAAATGCTAAATCACCACAGTGAGAATGTGCAGTACACGGGGCGGAACTGTGAATCACACCATAGGTCACGTATCTGAAATGGCAGCATGGAGAAGGGATCTGCCCCTAAACAGATGGAACCACTGGTTTCGTCAGAACCGAGTCTGAAATAACAACCCTAAATGGAACCTACTGCTCCAATCTATTCACCACAACTGCTCTTTAGCCACCTTCGTCAACAGCCAATCGTACAGTACAGAATAAAACTCCCCCTTTCAATTATGAATCATAATGAAACGAACCTGGAAGGAAATGCGATGTACAGCTACCGAAAAGTGCCATAGAAAAGTGGGTTCGTAGTCACGGTTGTGGCAGAATTGTGCACTACGCAAAGATTTCCAAAATACCCATCTGTGCTATGTAGATTTAAAAGAATTGAAACAAAGAAGTGTGGCTTCTATGAAGGAACAGTGTGAAGGAAGCATGGAAAAAAAAAAAAAAAAAAAAAAAGGAATAGGGGAGTTCTGAGAAAAGAGTCTAAGGACAGTCTGATTTAACTGGGACAATGGTCCTTGGTGTTCATTTTAAGTCATGTGGAACACACCAGTTTTCCATAGCTATTGTAACCAAAGCTATTCCATTTAAAAACTACATTTCCACGTTGGGAAGATGAAGGACTCACCCTAGCACTTTCCTTGTATAAGTAACTGAGGCTGCTGTGAGTTCCTGAGTGAAAGGGCGTGGCGTGCCCAGGAGACAGTGTTTCACAGCTCTGCTCCTCTTCCCCAGCCCTAACGGTTATTTCCGCCTCGTCTTCTCTAGTGTTCTCACGCCTGGGCAGAGGTAATGTTGGTGATCGTTTTAGGACTCCTTCTAAATATTATTATATTACTGTCAATCCTTTGACCCGTGGCCAGCTGTTTGCACTGATATTGCCAAGTGCAAATAGGCTGATGTGTCGGGATTGGGGAACCGTATGCCCACTGTACTTAGAGGAGATCATTTCCTTCAGTGGTATACCACTGGTTAGTTGCCTGTGTTCCATCCAGTAACAACATCTACCAATGGTCATGCAAACAACCCTAATTGAGTTCAGTGGAATTTAAAAACTTTTTTTTAAGCTATGAAAGTAGAAGCTGAACTTAAAAATCTTTTTTAAAAAGTTATGAAAGTAGAAAGTGAAATGCCCTGTGTGAAATCCAGGAGGAGGAGGTAAGAGAGAGCTATAGGGAGTGGGAAGGCATTAAGATTTACTGTATTATCTATATATGTGAAACAATCAAAGAATAAATAACATTAAAAATACTTTTTTGGGGGATATTTTATCCTAAACTTCTGCTACTCAATATGAAATGTGTTTTTTTTCTGAAAGTGACTGCTTTATTAGTTTTATACATTTAAGCACAGTAGAAATGACTTTACTAAGGTTCTAGAATTATCGTATAACTATTGGTATTTTACTGGAGAGAAATATGTTCATTATATCTCTTTTTATTAAAATATTACTGAACTTATGGGTGATATTTTTAACAAGATACATTTTTTAAAACAATATTTTTGGTAAAAATAGATGACTATGTGGTTTTAGAGCTATATTTTAGAATAACATTAACATATAGTTTTTCCAAAGTAGCTAGCACATTTTTTTATTGTTGTCTTGTATTTTCATCATTGCTTCCACTTTAGAAAATTATTTTTTATAAGTGGTAATGAGGGATAACTTCTCAGGCAGTAAAATAGGCTCAACTATGGGGCTGTTATTAAAATTAATGAGTGTCACTGTTGGAACACAGTAAATCTATACTGTTAATATCCTCTAATTGTTAATCATCATTAAGCAGTAAGGACATTATCATCATTATTTCTCAAGTTTTATGTGAACATTATCAACATTAGAGAAAACACAAGGAAAAGTTAAGGTCTCCTACTTCTGGGGTCACAGTCTAGAGTCAACTAAATATTTCTGCATAACTAATGTGTGTTGGATTGACAGCCCTGGAAGTTGTGGTTGGAGCAGAGAAAGTTATAAAACAATTAGAAGTACTGACATTCCACAGAATCCCTATTTCAGGGTATGTGGTAATGTTCCAAACAAAATATTTTGGAATGTATAGAACAAAAACATCACTTATTATAATACTATGTGTAGCCAGTAGCAGATGCCAAATGATTTCAATGTATTTTAATTCTTTGAACTAAAACTCCTCAGGCAAATCTCAAGGTCTATTTATATACAAAGTCTTGCATAAATGGTTACTGTCATTTTGATGCTACCTACCTTTTCCCCTACAGTACTTGTGTTTCTATGGATGTTTTTAATTTGGTCTTTCTTCTTCTTCTTCTTCAGATTATTAATTGCCAGTGTTATAAGGGTAAAGTGCCCAAAACCTAACTTTAATGCCTGTTTCTCTAAAGGTGACTATAAGTGAGCACATGAAGTTTATTTCTAGACATATCTTTTCCTATATAGTGAATTAAATATTTGAAGTCCTTTTTCTATCTCACTGGTAATAAAACAGTATTTTTACTTTCCCCATTTCATCTGTAATGGCACTGGGTAGCTTTTACCTCTAATTTGGAATGGAGCATAATATTCTGAGAGGTGGGAAAATATCATTTATAAGTCATAAAGAGTTAGATTAGCTATTTCATTTCTCTGTAAGTACAGAATATTTTTACTAAGATTACAGAACAAGCAAGTGCATGGCACACACAGAGGAGGTGGATCCTGCCCTGTTTTTTTCCATCACTTTGTATTGCTTGAAACTGTTTCTTTGATGCACTTTATTATGCCTGATGGCAGTTATCTAGTTTAAAAGAAGTGAGGATGATAGCCCATTAATTAAATAGGAAAAAACCTGCTTTATTTTCAGGCATTCAGTAGAATAAAATGTTTAATGCAAAAAAATTTAAAAATGTTTCCCATGTGGTGTGCAGTGTGCATGAGACAGATGATATAATATTTCAGAATATTTTTCTTGCTGATAACCAAGTAAATCTCCTCATTTTCATTGTTTCCTCAGTGTTTACCAACATGCTTGCAGCCCCGCTTCTCACTCCTGATTTAGACACACGATTCCAAATGACTTTGGAGGGTTGTGACGCCCAAGAATTTATGGGACATTTGTGTGTGAGATTCCCACGACTGTACAGCAACCCTGTCGTTTTCTGTGATGGAGCCGGTTTGACTGGTCTGGGATTTATGAAGGAAATAATTCAGAATAGCGTAATAATTTTCCCTTGGCAATTACACTATCATTTGATGTTTTGTCCCTAAGGGGAAAATGGGTGTGCTGGGTTCTGTACATTGTTTTAGTAGCTCGATGTAAGGAACAAATCAAGGTCAGAATACAGATGTTGGACACGAGGCTGCTGAACTCTAAATCTGGGCCTCCATTCTTAAAGCTGTCCACAGTTTTACAGCTCTTTATAGTTTACAAAATGCTCTAACATTTCTTCTCTTTCACTTTCAGTTGATTCTAGCAGTTAAATTTTAAGTATGTTTATATTGATATCTCTGCAGATAAATGGGTGGTAGACTTTGTTTTGAGATTTCCTTCTGAAATTTTTAAGTATGGTGTGTGATCTTTGAGTCTCTCTCTAGGACTTCTTAAAATAGTGTTAAGAATATAATGGACTTGGCAAAAGACTACTGGATTAAACATTAACACCATCTTTACTTAAAATAAGACCCTGGGGCATTAGGTAATCTTTCAGAGCCTGTTTTGAACTGCACATGGTGTATATTAGTAATATTTTGAGGTTTTGATTGATTACATTTACAGAGATAGTACCTGAATAGACACACAGAATGGTGAATCTATGGTGGCCATTGGTGATTGTCTGATATGTGCTTGTGTGCGTGCATGCGTACGTGTGTGTGTGCATCTGTGTGTGTGTGTGCGTGTGCGTGTGTGTGTGTGTGTGTGTGTGTGTGTGTGTGTGTACCTTTTTTCTTTGTTTGGGACAAATTGTTGTTTGACCAAGATTGAAAGAATATACTTAGAGATTTACTGTGAGGTACTTGATATTGGCTATATGTTAGCATCTATCTTGATAATATGAATTTAGTAATCTTTCCGTTCAGAACATCCAAAGCATTGCACACGGGCATTTATAACCTTGTTACCCAGCATCTGAAAGATCCATTTAGCCAAACTAACCCAACACAATGAATTAAACTTATCTTTCCCAACAGAACAATATTAGAACAAATCCTGAGGGCCTTCTGAAAAATTTGATGGCAGAAAAAATATAGATGTTAAATATATGAATTCTCATGTGTATTGTAATAAAATCTATACCAAAAGCAAAATTTTCAACAAACTTTGGGCTAAAGAAGATGTGCCTGGCTATATTTAAGTTATTTGGTTTGAGGGATATGTTGTCTCTTTTCTAGTCTCCTGTTATTCACACATTTCTCTTGAAGCAGTCATACAGGAAGTTAGCAGACTGCCTGATTTATGGGCCTTTAGGTAAATGATTTGCTATCTTTGTGTCAGGAAACCAAACCTCTGCAAAATCTTGCTGTTCTCTCTTTTTTTTTCTTTCATTCCCCTGTGGCTCCTTAGATCATTAGAAAACTTCACAGCTGAAAAAGCAGAACCAAAATATAGCTTTAGTAATTCTGTTTTCCTTGGAAATCATGAACTACCTTGATAGTTTTCCTGTATTCAATCAATGTATTTTCTGCATTTAAATTTTCTATTAATTCTACTAATTAACCAGATAGAAATATGTGGCTTCCTGGATATAGGGTGTATTTTATCTCAAATGTATTCTGTCATTGATTAAAAGCTGTATGATTGCACTTTTACATTATTAGAGCAGTTTTTAACAATTAACTGTACATGGAGAAGATTGAGGAATTTTTGTTTCTGATACCTTCAAGAACAAATCTTTTGCTTGGGGAAAAAAAATCTCAAAAACTCAGTGGTTCTGTCTTCATGTTACCCGTTTCACTTACTAAGTATAAAATTTCCAGGTTACCACAGAGTGAGAGGATCAACTAGGAAATCCTAATTAGCTCCCGTCTTATCTGGAAAGATCATGTGGTACATTTGAGTCTGTCATCCCCAGCAGCCAGCATCAGGCTTTTAAAGCATAAATCATAGCCCATCATTTCCCAGCTCAAAAACTTACAGTGCCTTTCATCATACGAGAGACACCCTCCCAGCTCCTGCTGTGCAACGAAGGTGCAGATACCCAATGTAACAGTGTGCATGCTGGAGGGCCGGGCCGGAAGTGCTGAGGATTCTCATAACACAGCTCCGGTCATGCACCAGCCGGGCTTGCCCTGCTGAAGCCAAGCAGCAGGTACCAGCCAAGGCCAGACGAGGACAACCTTCACAGAAAGCTGATGTGTTTCAATATCCATTGCACATGTGTATTTACTTTTCCTCATAGGTTAATAAGATATGTGAAGATAAAACTATGAAAAAAACCACTGGGGAGCAGATCAACAGGACCAGATGATTCTCATGGACACTTAAGAAAGGGCAGCCTACTCTATGTTTCCATACTCTCCACCAACTTCTACTGACTGTGCACATCATTTTCTTCCAGCCAGTTCTCCCATTCCTTCACTTCTCTCCCAACTCTTCATATTAAGAGAATTTTCAGTTTAAATATTATTAGCTTATAATGCTTAGAAGACAAAAGGAGAAGAAATTAATTCATTTTCCAGACTCTCCATTTTGCTGCAACATTTTAACATTCAAAAATTTTATTTTTTGAGAAAATTATAATAAAATGTAAATATCTCTTTAAAATTTGTAATTTTTAGAGAGCTTGGCAAGTGCTGTTGAACTTTTTAATGACACAGTACTGTTGGCATAATTTAAGGAATATCTATTAAGTGCCTATTTAGTACCAATTGTAATTAAGATATAGGCTAAAGACACAAACTCAGTGAATGACAATAATATTTTGATAAAACAATTCTATACTAGCTATTATTATTGTTGTGGTTCGTTATGTCCAATACGTGGTTTCTCTGTGCATTCCTGGCTTTCCTAGAACTCAGGAATCTGTCTGCCTCTGCTTCCTGAGTGCCGTGATTAAAGTCATGTGGCACCATGCCCAACTTACACTAATTATTTATAATACTTACAATAAAAGTTGGCCTAAGTGCTACAAAAGCCCAGAAACAGGCTCCTGAGGGAGACTTGGGGTTGGCCTTCTTGAAGAGTAGGACAGGAGGAAAGGCTAGGAGAACTACTTGCTCTGCCACCCCTTGTAATTCTGAATTTCATGGAGCTCAAATAAGTTGTGTCTTTTTTCATCATTAAAGACAATAGTTCAGCAAAGCATGAATTGTATTTCTTTTTCCTCAAAAGCTGTACAATTGTCTAAGTGAGTACTGCTCTCGTGATTTCTCATCTTTATGGAATGCTCTAAGAGCTTTGGGGATTCTATCTGGGCTGCAGAATCTTCCTGCGAAGAGCTTATAAAAGTCATTTAATAATGAATAATAAAGAATAACAAATAAAACCCAGTAAATCACTTCATTCAAGTATTTCAGCCATACTTTCAAATTCTGTGCCTAAGAGACATGAATAGTGTCTTTTGTCTTTTTCATATATTGTGAAATATTGGCTTTAAATGATTTTTCAATTAAGCAATAAATGTGTGTGTGTGTGAGAAAGAGAGAGAGAGAGAATGAGAGAGAGAGAGACAGAGACACAGAGACATACACAGAGAGAGAGAGAGAGAGAGAGAGAGAGAGAGGAGAGAGAGAGAGGGGGGAGGGAGAGAGAGAGAGGGGGGGGAGGGAGGGAGGGAGTGAGGGAGGAGGCGGAGAGAGGAGAGGAGAGAGAGCGGAGAGAGAGAGAGAGAGAGAGAGAGAGAGAGAGAGAGAGAGAGAGAGAGAGAGGGAGCAATCAGAACAGTCTTAGGATATTGCTTTCCAACCCCTAGATTTGGAGCATGGAAGAATTAATTTTCTTTTAAAAACCCACATTAAAAATCAGTTATTTGCACGAGAGCTAGCCATCACTGAAGATCCAAGAGTTGACATTTATGGGGATTCAGAGTGGTTTTGCAAAAGCAATTCTGGATGCCAGGTGAAAACAGCTAGTTAAGATCTGAGCATTTGAAAATCAGCTAATATAGTCTGCTTTTAATCTCCTTCTTATAAAAATGCTGTCTCGTATGCCTAAAGATATATTTCATTGCAAGCTCCAGCAAATTGGAAAAGGTGGAGGGAAAGAAGGGGGAAGGTTGGAGGGGCCCGAATAGGGTGGGAGACGCAGCTTCATGGTGCCTATGGACAAGCTTTGTTTCAAATGTTCCTCATTGCCTCGTCTCTGTTTTCTCATAGGCACTACCAGCAGGGCACTGGAGGGGCTGGATATCAGACAGGACACTTTCCTGAAATACTAGTAAACACAACTATATGTGAAATATTCTTAAAATGTGCTGTTCTCCCATATTCCTAGCAGCACTTAACCCTGGTGATGCGAATTTAAGGAAAGTACATTTCAACATCAGGACCCCATATGCACCCTACTGTGCTGATTGCTTCAGGCTAATACGGTGCTGCTTTCAGTGGTCTCCACCCCCTTTCTGTATTGATCTTATCATCAGTAGTAGAATCACCAGCATCATTACCAGCCAAATACACAAACACATCTCAGCGAGGTAACCAGCATTATCTCCTGCGATCTGTCATTTTGTAACGAAGCTGATCTTCCTTTTGGCCAATTAAGGGGTAGCTACCTATTTTGATCTAGCAGACTTAAATACAAGTATATTGCGTTATGTAGTAGGTAATTACCTATGTATGTTGGTAGTATGGCAGAATGAGGGCAATTTGAGTGTAATCTGCTTTGCATTCTCTTTGAAAACTGCATAAGAGAAGGTTAACCGCTTAAAAAGAATAGATCCCGGCATGTTTGTGGACTGCATAAAATGGTTATTTTCTGCTGGCAACTGAATTTGCCATGCAATTTCCCAAGCTTCCAGGTGGATCATTTTACAAATGAAAGTCACATTAATCCTGTCAGTGATTCACATTCATATTCCGTTATTAGATCTTTGTCACAGGGCTTTGCCTGACTGTCAGGAAGACTCGGGGTTATGGTCTCTCTATATTGAAGAAGCAGAAGCTCAGGCTTTGCTGTGTGGTATCAATTTCTGCCATGAGGCCTCAAAAGAGAAGTGGCTTTATGTCTGTATGTAATGAGGGCTCTCCTTGCCCTAGTGTCCGTTGTGTGAGACTTACATGAGGCTAGCCTCGCTCTTCTTCTGCTGTAAAATGCCAGATGTCTTTCAATACCTAGATCTGAGTCCTGCCCCTTAGACTTGCATATATTAGTAGTTGAAGAGTGAAATATATGGACTTTTTTTGGGGGAACCTTTTCAAGTTTTCAAACTTTTGGCAGTTTAATTGTAGATATAAAAGTGAGAGTTGAAGTTTAAACTGTAAGTATAAAGGGTTAGAATTAAAATGTTTGTGCCCAAAGTGCTGTTGCTTAGTTTAACTTTGTTATAGACAAAAAAAAAAAAAAAAAAAAAAAAAAAAAAAAAAAAAAAAAGGGGGGGGGGGATGGAATTATTTACCGAATTGTACAGGAGACATTAATTATAATACTAGACCTAACTTCTTTCTCCACTACAGGTCTACTTCTTCTACAAGATCATCTCTATTCATTTAAAAGGGAATTTTATTGCTCATAAAACACACCGACATCTCCAGCTACTGGTAGCTGGCTAAGTTTCACTGGTCCACTCACAGATTTCCTCCAACTGAGTGGTCTGTGCATCCTATTACACACGCCAATTGTCATCCAAGCTAAAACTACATATACTACCACAATCTTGGATTTTTTTTTGCTGACCTATTGTTATTTTGGTTCATAGAATTTACAGTTGGGTAGAACAATTGACTATCTCCCTTGGAAACTTGCATGGCCCTTTCTGATACTGTGTGAGGCAGTCCTCACTTCCTGGTCAGTGCCAGCTTGAATACTTTAAGTCCTGTGCCCAAAGTGTATGTGGTATCCAGCAATGGGATCTTGCCTTCAAGTTCTAGAAAAGCAAGAAAATGGCATACCCTACATTGTCGGGGTGACCCCTGTATTCCTGTAACCAACAATAAAGGAGGAAGTTTCCCTTGAAAATGATATTTAATTTAAAGCATATCATGTTATTGAAAATGATGTTCTTCTTTAGTGGCCACAACCCTATGAAAGCGAAATGTAGCTATCACTGAAAGGGAATTCTAGTTAAAAGATAAAGTTTCTTGTTAGCTGCTCTTGTAGCTAATTTGTTGTTGTTTATATAAGGAAGTATAAAATGTGAGAGGTGACACTACAGATAGATATGTGCTAAACAGTAGTTGCTGATAGAAAGTTCTGAAATTAGGGTTAGTTACATTAACTATGATTGATCACTTGTCATAGATAAAGCAAAATCTGTAGAATAATGCACATTGTTTTAGATCATTTTGAAAAGACTTGAAGTGCAGCATTCAGAGTTGGTTTTTATTGCAAACAATATAAATACACCGGTAAGACAATACTCACCTATAGTTGCCTATAGTCTAATTTTACTATATCATATTAAGTTGCAAATATTATAAAAAATGTACAAACAAAAATGATAAATTTGCATAAATAAAAATAATCAGCAACACAGCAACAACAAAAAAGAAAACAACAACAACAACAAAACTGTGAGCAGCTGCAGAGATTGCTCAATGGTTAGAATACTGGCTGCTCTTCCATAGGATCCAGGTTTAATTCCCAAAACCCAAATGGTGGTTCACAACCATCTGTAGCTCCAGTTTCAGGACATACAGTGCCCTCTTCTGGGCTTTGTTGGCACAAGGTACATGTATTGTGCATAAACATATATGAAGGTAACACACAAACATACACACACACATACACACATACACACACATATGCACACACACACATACACACATACACACATACACACATACACACACACATACACACACACATACACACACACTAAAACAAACAAAAACAACAATAATAAAACTCTTAAAGAATGGTGTGAAATTTAGATATGAGATGAATGGGGTTTGGTTGTTTCCACATTTACCTTGTTTACTTTTTTGAGGTACTAAAAGTCTGTATGAAGGCGATTGTACTTGTGGCCATCAGTGTCAGAAGAAAACAAACTTAACTGAGCTGCTTCTATAGCTTGCTCATGTTATTCATGCAGGCCATGCTCCTATGCTTTACCTAACTGCCTCACCCCTGGGACCATCAAATTGAATGTTAGCTCCTAACATAAGAGTTTGAGGAGACAGAAATATTCAGACCATGCTAATAGTTAAGGTTAAAACATGTGATGCTGATAATGCAGTTGAGATATCAAGGCTGTGAGCAGCTTCTACTGCAGAATTACATACACTGCTTTAATGTCACATTTGTATGTGATCCTTGGGAGACTCAAGATACACCAATCTTTCTGGTTTCTTTTTTCTATAGAACCATCTTAAAATATAGATGATATGTACTCAGGTAACTCTTTAGTGCTTCATTTAAGTATGTACTAAATACTTTTATATTTGGGCTGGCAAGATGGCTAAGTGGGTAGAGAGTTTACAATGTAAGCTTGATGACCTGAGTTCAGACCCCTAGCATCCTCCTCCCTCAACTAAATCTTGATGCTGTGGCCCACATCTGTATCCCAGAACACATCTCTGAGAGGAAAAGAGACCAAGCAGACTTGATGGAAACTCATGGACCAACTGGTATGGCATTTGCAGCAGTGAGCAAGAGGGACCTGGTCTCAAAGTCAGTATATGAGAGTTAAGGCTCAAAGATATCTCCTGAGCTCTACAATGCAGTGTGGCATCCGCATACCTGCAATACCACAGCACACTACAGTATGTACAAACACACATACTCAAGACAGGAAATTAAACATGTTTATATTTCTATATGGCACACACACATTTAAAACACAAATTGTTTAATTAAGTCATCCTTTACATAACAATGTGAACTAAAAGACATTACACAGAACTACAAGAACTCACAAGATAGCGATCAATTACTTATTATCCCTGAAGAATTTCTGTAAAGGAAATACCTATTGGCTCAGTTTAAGTTCCACAGTTTTTTCCTTTACAGAAACACATTCTGATGTGTTCGTATTCTTGGAAAATTTCAGCTCTCTCCTTCTGTACATATTAGGCAGCTCTGGAGTACTAACAGGCACTGTTTTGAAAAATGAGTAATTTTATTTTCATATCACTGAGAGTCTTTTCTTCAGACTATGACGAATCTTGCTTTCTGTCTCTTATTTGCATAAATAAAAATCTTCATTTGTGCGTTATTGTGTATCTTTTCTGCATCTAATTAACATTAACTTTCCTTTGACTGTACAGGGCAGGCTATTTGCCTCAGAATATTCCCCTAGAGATCATCAGATACCTGTCTGAGGAAAAGGATTTTCTTCCCTGGCACGCTGCCAGCAGAGCTCTTTATCCTCTGGATAAGTTACTAGACCGCACGGAGAACTACAATGTCTTCAATGTAAGAAATGCATAATTGCTTCTTTCTAATTTTCAGAAGATAAACTGTTTTCTCATTATGCACTCTGAGCAACAGAGTCTAAATTATTTCATTTCTTCCTGCTAGTGTAGGCTGTTATTTTTGTCCTGATTTTTTAATGCAAAACTGATGGCAGTTTTTTTTTTTTTTTTAAAAAAAAAAAGAAAGAAAGAAATTTAACATGAGCTACCTTTTATTCTGGCCTAAAAGTGTCAATTAGGCTTAAGTGCTTGAGAATTTAAGAAAGAACGTACATGGCAAATCCTTAAACTTCAAACTTCCTTCCTGAGAGTTAAAGGGCTGTGCGTTCACAAAGGACTTAACCTGAGTGGAGGGAACCCAGAAAACCTAACAGAATATAGGCACTTCCAATAAAGGCTCTTAGTCATTACATTCATCCAAAAGGGCATGGTGAATTCAATGCACTTCCTTAATTAACAAGGGTAAGATCAACATTGAGGGCAAAGCCCATCCATAATTGGGTCCAAGGGGATACAGGGCAGCAAACAACAGATAATCCAGGCAGACACAGAGACATGATACACATTCCAAAATGGTACCTGACCAGATTTCCTAAGCTCAAATCCCAGGAAGCCAAAATTCTACAGCCCAGAGCGCCTAATCGGATTCAATGATCACTTTGAATAATATCAGGATTAAGAACAGCTTTTGATTCCTCAAATTCTTATCAGGGCTACTTTAGTGCACTGGAAGTTTTTCTTTAGATATTTTAAGAACTGTACTGTGTTTTATGAAATGATTCCACGACTTATGACGCTTCAAATTAACACACACACACACACACACACACACACACACACACACACACACACACTCAAAATTATTCAAAGACTGGTTGTCAGGCATTCGCAGTGTGATTAGAGGCATCTAGGTGGTCTGATGTTCATCCCAGTTACCGCCTTTTTTTTCTTTACCTCAAAGCTTCATGAAAATGGCTCTGTCAGTTTAACTCTTTAAAGTGAGAACAATCATAGCTTGCCTCCTCTTTCTTGTTAGTTATGCATGAGCCCTTAGCAACAGACATGCAAAGAAATGTGTCATTTGAATTGGGGGGTGGGGGGAATAATGTTTATCTGCTGGAGAAAGTCTTATATTTCCCTTTCTCTCTAACAAAGAGATGCTGAACTATGGAACTCCTAAAAAGGCAAAATACACTCTTGTGTATGTTTATAGTTTTGAATAGTAATATTATGTTAGATTCCTCACTTATAGTAAAATCTAAGCGATGTTCTTAACTGCAATTTTAGCGATTTCATCCCTTTAGACAAAATTCTAAAGTTACATTAAAGTATGGAAGAGCATATCTTACACCAGCATTGATATTTAAATGCATCGTTAGTTGAATAGATTTTTGAATTGGTGATACTATCCTGTCTTCCATATTGTAGCCTATTGGCTGGACCAGTACAACAGCTTTGCATCGATGTCCATTACTGATGCAAACTGCACAAATATCAGATGTTTCAGTTGAAGACAATGGTCCAGAGGTTGATTGCCTGCAGCTCTTCCAGAAACCCCAGCTCAATTTTCAGCACCTGTGTTGGGCAGCTCACAATCAACTAGATGCCCAGCTACAACAGATCTGAGGCCCTTTCCTGGCCTCTGCAGGCACCTGTACACAATGTGGCATCTACTCACATAGGAACACACCTATGCATTAACAGTGAAATGTTAAAAGCATATTAGATGCCTATTTTCCTAAAATGTGTCCATATATTACATACATGTATGCCTGGATCACAGCCTGAATAGTCCCTGTTTTCCTTACTTTATTTACATTTCTCACATAAAATATTTAGCACTGCAAATTATTCAGTTGGAAGAAAAGATTACTGTTTTCTGTGTCTGAAATAGTAAGTTGAATAAAAGCAGAAGAAAAAAATTGCTCCAAGTTACCCAGATTTAGTTTTTAAAATTACCAAATTTGGAAAGATTGGACCTAATATCATCTTGCTTTCTCTCACTCTCCATGTAGGAATATATTTTAAAACAAGTTGCAACAACGTATATCAAGCTTGGATGGCCAAAAAACAGCTTCAACGGCTCTCTTGTTCAAGCGTCCTATCAACATGAGTACTGTTTCACTTTATTGTTGTCCTCCCTTCCCCAGAGCTGTGCAATAACATGCTTCTAGAAGCACTGCGACTTTAGCTGTGTGAGGCTGCCTTTGTCTCATTCTGCATTTTGCATTTCACTTTCCTGGCAAGGCTGCAGCTGAGCAACACAGTTTTTGCTGCCTGGTCGTGAGAACAAAGCAGTTCATGACTGCCTTTTAATTTACGATCTGCCTGCCTTGTGATCTTGGGATCAGAACCTGTGCCCTTGACTGAAGAACTAGCTCCAGGAAACACTTAGTGTGCTTAATCCCCACTCAGCCTAATTCATTTCTTAGCTCAGCATCATAGGATTTCTGTATCTAAACCTATTTCTGTGTTACAGTTTACTTACCTACCACATTAGTTACCTTTCTCAATGAGACACTTTTTTTCCCTACAATATATTTTGATCATCCTTTTCCTTCCCTCAACTACTCCTAACCACACCACACCTCCTTACCCACGCAGTTTCAAGATCTTTCTCTGTCTCTAAAAGCAAAACCAACCAACCAAACAAAAATAGAACAAACAAACCCAGTAAGACAAAAATAAATAAACAAAACAAAATAAATAGCCACAAAACAAAACAAAAACGTGGAATCAGTTTTGTGATGGCCATCTACTCCGAGGTTTGGGGCCTATCATCGAGTGTGGTTTATATATGCAGTGATGCTCACTGGAGAAAATTGATTTTCCCTTCCCTGGAGGCAAACATTGTCAAAGCTTTACGGTTGAGTGAAAACTTTGTGCTGACTTTCCCTTATCGGTGCTGGGATTTTTTTTTTTCTGGTTTGAACCCACGCAGGTCTTATAAGCATTGCCGCAGTCTCTGTGAGTTCGTGTGTGTACCAGTACTGTTTAAATACAGGGTTTTATTCTGACCCATGGTTTACAAGGATACATTCCATGTGGCCATGTGGCACGTGTGTGGTAATGGGAGAATGAGATGGATAATCATACTGTGTCCACACGCAGGGAGCAAAGAGAGATGAAGTTTACTGCTCAATTTGGCTTTCTCCCCTTCCCTGAAAAAGTTCTAAACCTCTGCCTACAGCATGATGCCCTGTACATATATGATGGGTCTTGCTTCTTTAGCAAACTATCTCTGGAAACAACAGACATAACAGAGACATGTCTCCATTGCTAATGCTAAGTCAGGTCAAGATGACAATGATATCTGAACAATCACATCTGAGATAGTGGTCTGTCTGTCTCTATCACTTCCTATCTGTATCTGACCATTTATCCATCCATCCATCCATCTATCCATCCAAAATAAATTTCTCTAACTTTGTTCAGACAGTAACATTGCTTTCATTGTTTCTCTTTTAACAATGCATAGAGAACTGCGGAGAGAAGTGATAATGTTGGCTTGTAGCTTTGGGAACAAGCACTGCCACCAGCAGGCATCAACACTTATTTCAGACTGGATTTCCAGCAACAGGAACAGGTAAGTCGGACCACATCCTGCAATCCTCGTAGCATTTAATGACATGTCAGATTTAGGTGGATACATCCCTCTCGTCAACTGGAGAAAAGCAAAACACTGGCAGATCATTGTATCAGTCTCACTGGGTGCAAAGCAGCAGTCTGGAAGCTACAATCCACTCACCTACTACAGATTTTAGGCTCACTTTCTTTGTCTAGAACCCCATTATTCATATATGTGAGGTGACACCTTGTAGTAAGTCTGGTAACTGTCTTATAAGAAAGAAAATGAATTCAATTTAGACTTTTAAAGGTTTTTATAAAGGTTAAAGTGTTTATTCACAGTGACCAGCATATATTATCAGCAAAGAAGCAGAGCAACTGTTTATATGAAAAACTAAAAACAAAAAGGTTATAAGCAAGACCATTGATCTTTGGATACCCCTTGACAATGACCTTAAACTTGAATCTTATTGTAGAATTTTTAAATGCATAATTTAAATACAAAATGGAAATTTAGAATTGTTGAATGAAATGTTTTTAAGAAAGCAATTTTCTACTAAAT